>NC_134484.1:137839474-137919474 GCF_040206685.1 Ascaphus truei | reverse complement strand
CCACTGACACACACATTGCAGCCCCCCTCTACACCCACAACACACTGCAGACACACACCAACAAAACACACTGCTGCCCCCTCTACATCCACAAAACACACACCAGCAGCCCCCCCTTTACACCCACTTCAGCCCCCCTGTAAACTTAGTGCAGACACACACCAACAAAACACTCTGCACCCCTCATCCACCCACAAAACACACACTGAAGACACACACACCAACAAAACAGACACTGCTGGCTCCCTTTAGAGACACACAACACACAACAGACACACAAACCTTTCCCCTCACTCTCCTGTGTGGTGCTCTCTGCAGGCAGGGTGGGGGAGGAGTCGGTGCCTCGCTGCTGCCTCCTGTCCAATCACCTCCCCTGTCTGAGAGCTGATCTCACTATTTGTGAATGAGAACTGAAAGCTGATTGGCTGAAAAAGTTGTCAGGGTGCGAGAAATTCAGGGCCATTACTGATTGGATAATGCCCAGAATTTTAACCAATCAGAGCAGGGATTTCAATAATGCCTGGAATTTAATAGCTTTAGCCTATAATATCCTTTATTTGCGAAGCGCCAACATATTCCACAGTGCGGTACAATGAGGGTACAGAGTCATCCATTACATAAACTGAATGACCTACAAGGACAGACAAGCGCAAACAGATGCAGAAGATTATCGCACTATTATTTTACTGATGGGGAGACCAGCACAATCATTCAGAAATTAAACTATTGCAGACATTCAAAAATGTGGACGTTTTCATGGTATTTGACTTCTACGTGGTAATACATACCTGGTTTTCCTTTTTTCTTTGCAATGTTTTTAATTAGAATGTGGGTATATGCTAATAAACCTTATATGGAAAAAAAATAATCTGTTTTTAACAGGTATTATAACTGGGTGTTGGCGGCTCCTATGATCCTGAGTTTGCAGGTGTTCCAGAAAAACTTACCCAAGGTAAATGTTACAACAGCAATCAATAGATGTAAACGTTATTTTCTATAAAAAGTTGCACGGTTTATCATTTGAACATGTGCCTTCATGTCGATATAACGGAGCGACATCTTGTTTGCCAGAATACGATTGAATCGTGGATGAAGGAGAAAATGCCAAAGAAATCTGGACGGTGGTGGTTCTGGCGTAAGAAAGATAGTTTGATAAAACAGGTAAAGCGCTAAATTAGTACTACATTAGTATTACATTAGTTTTATGATCACGTTGGCAGAGGTAAACTAGGTTCGCTAAAGCAATGACGCACAGTAATATAGGCTGCAGGTTAGTAGTGCCATAAGCTTGTGACTGCCAGTTCAGTAATGCACATACTGTGTGTAAAATGTATACATACAGTCATCAGAAATGCTGCTACAAGGAATGCAATTGCATATATATCATTTTACTTTTCTTCTAGTATTTGGGGGGGGTTCAATCATTACCTAGTCAAGAATAATTGTGCTTTATATTTTGGCTAAATAATGAGACTAAAACAACACTTTGTTTTTTTTTTGTTTTTTAATAACTAACTAAGAAAATACAATGTGGGAGGGATTCGTTTCCTTCTTTGTGCTGCATGCGACTGACCTATTTGTTTGTTTTGCGTACTGATAAATTCTCTCTGCGTACGCGTACCGATTCAATCTTTACGCGTACAGCTCCCTGAGGCAATTGTCTTGTATTGAAAAAAGTTTTGCTGCTTAAAAAAAATAAAATAATAATAATAATAGTAAGGAAAAGTAACTTTAGCAGGTGAGGAGTCTGTATGTATTTTAAATCCTACTTCAGAGGTGTGAGATGTGCAGCTGTTTCTGACATCTTTAATGTGAATCTGCAAAGCACTGCATTTACTGTAACTGGGATCAGATGTAGAGCCAGACACAGTTGGCTATCCTATTTCCCCCAAACAGGCTTTAGGGATACTTATACTTCCCTGCCCATTTCCCTCACCATTGCCAAGTAGCTGACACTGTTGCTTTGAACTGGTTCCTGTCCCCATTAAAGATGTGCAATGCACACAATAATGGGGGTTGTTTTCAGAGTGACACTTGGGAGTTATTGCATGTGATTTTTTTTTTTTTATCTTTTTACTTGGTAGTGGTTAAAAATGATTTAAAAACAGAGCTTAACCGGGTATTTGTGTTAACAGCCAGACACCAAGGATGAAAAACTGGATACAGAAGCACCCAACGGGCACACATCAGAAATGAA
The DNA here is from genome assembly GCF_040206685.1 of Ascaphus truei. Classification (NCBI taxonomy): domain Eukaryota; kingdom Metazoa; phylum Chordata; class Amphibia; order Anura; family Ascaphidae; genus Ascaphus; species Ascaphus truei. The sequence goes on along the minus strand of NC_134484.1, from coordinate 137,917,277 downwards.
AGACCAGCCTAATATCAGGTTTGTGTCTATGTATTGGTTAATGACTCATATTAATAGATCTTCCAACTTTTACAGGAACTTGAATAAGTGAACAAAATGTATCAAACAAAATAATGTATTTTGTTTTGCGTATACATTTTGTGTATCAAATATCGTGTATCTATCGATCTCAAATGTAAATATTACTGTATGCTCATTTGCATGTCTTAGACAGGTCTGCAACCCTGCCTTTCACCATTATCACCCAGCACACAGTGCTTCCACTGCAGCAAGGGATTCTGGGAAATGACATGCAAATGAGCACACAGTGCCACCTTTTGCTTCAAAACCATATAACATGGTCCCCTGTAAGCATATGCTTGCTGCATTTTGCAGCTTTGACCACAGCCTGGGTTAAGATGCATAGCCAGTAAACGTGTGTGTGTGTGTGTGTGTGTGTGTGTGTGTGTCTCTAGAATTTTTTTTTTAATTGCGTTTGATTTTGACTGTAACCTGGAAATAAGATACTGAATATGCGGCGAGGGGTTAAACTGGTGTAGAAATTCTGTATTCAAGCTGTAAAAAAAACTCCCACCAGCATATGGTGGTATTTATGTGGCCAGTATCACTCATTAAATCATAAATGGCATCTTGCAGTTGGAATGTGTGACGTGTGTGCATACCTGGCAGTCGTATCTGCGCTAAGCTGCTGCTTACAGAAGTGACACACGGACTTTAAATAAAAGCATGTTGTTTATGCCTGGTTAGTGTTCCTACTCTGCACATTGATTTGTTTTTTTAAGCACCGTACACAGTAAGTACAGACTTGGTTTTAAGCTTCTGGCACATGATGCTACAAAATGTGAGTGATGGAAGAGAGGGAAAGGCAAGATTAATTTAAAATGCAGACTTTTTTTTTTCCAAGTCTATTTGAATTGCTTGAGTAAAATAAATAATGCTGCATAATTTATACATAATAATATTGCACTGCTCATTGAATTTAAGAAACTGCTTACAATTGAAGTAGAATAAATCTTTGCTTGCAACTACATTTCCAGGTACTTTAGACATGGACAGATATAGGGCTTGGCCACGAGGTACCTTGCAGCGGAGGAATTTGACTGTCTTGAACCAACTTCTTCCATGACCGTATTCTTACCTGTAAACTATTTGTTTTGTATTTTTCTGAAAGGGATTTAATCCGATTTGGTTTCTTAATTGATTTCTCTGTGCCCTGCAGATTGCTATCCTATTAGAAATAGTTTTCTATGGAGGATCTTTGTACTTCATAATCAATCCTGTCATGCATTTTGATGACCCATCTTCGTCATAGAAAGTGTTTTTGCTATGCAGGAAACCTTACCGTTTCTGTTTAGTTACAACTTTGACATATATAAATTCACACTTGACCTTTGTGTTTGTAGTCACTTCCCCTGCCATCGGCACTAGTGTATCCTCTAGGAGGTCATAATAACATCCGTAATACAGGAGAGCGCAGGAAATGCACAGCCGGAGTATGTAAGCGGGATATTTACTGTACCATCTCATCAGTACAAGATCTTTTTTACAGCTGCAATGCACCCGAAAACTGAATACATTATTATAAGCCCCCCCCTCGATTCCTATTAAAATGTTATGTAATGTTGTAGTTTCGAATACAAATTGCCATCATGGTCACCAATAGAAAGCCTTTTCTGTTGGGCGATAGACAAGCCAATTGAGCGATTAGGAATTTGGGGGGGGGGGGGCATGGATCAGCTCCGCAAGGCTCCCGGTTCAGGCAAGCGTTTAAAAAAGCAACCTAAAAATAGTGAGCAGCATAGACTGCTTTACAGTATCAAATATTGACATTTTGACGACTTCCAGTCTAGCTTCGTTAGACAGCAGAAGATTATCCTGCTGTGTGTAGCTCTACTCGCGAAGAGTAAACCTGGGTCTTGAGTAAGAAGACTATTCTGGGAGTCGAGGCTATCTCAAAAAAATGCAAAATATATGTAGAAAAAATTAGTTTATAGTCTGTCATTTAAAATCAAAATACAAGACGAGGTGCAAATTTAGTAGGTAAATATTGATAAATTAACAAAAGAGAAGTACTTTGAGATCAAAATACACTCATGTATACACTTATTGACTAGTATTAAATGGTTATTTGTTATGAAATATAACCTTTATTAAGTGCAATTTAAATATATCTAACTCCTGAGCACGCCTGCGGGACGCTCGCGTGAGCCCCCCCTCAAGGCATCTCACATCACTCTCCCCCCCTGCACCTCACATCACTCTCCCCCCCTGCACCTCACATCACTCTCCCCCCCTGCACCTCACATCACTCTCCCCCCCTGCACCTCACATCACTCTCCCCCCCTGCACCTCACATCACTCTCCCCCCCCTGCACCTCACATCACTCTCCCCCCCCTGCACCTCACATCACTCTCCCCCCCTGCACCTCACATCACTCTCCCCCCCTGCACCTCACATCACTCTCCCCCCTGCACCTCACATCACTCTCCCCCCCTGCACCTCACATCAATCTCCCCCCCTGCACCTCACATCACTCTCCCCCCCTGCACCTCCCATCACTCTCCCCCCCTGCACCTCCCATCACCCCCTTCCCCCCGGCACCTCCCATCACCCCCTTCCCCCCGGCACCTCCCATCACCCCCTTCAACCCGGCACCTCCCATCACCCCCTCCCCCCCCCCCCGGCACCTCCCATCACCCCCTCCCCCCCCCCCGGCACCTCACCCCCCCCCCCCCGGCACCTCACCCCCCCCCCCCCGGCACCTCACCCCCCCCCCCCCCCCGGCACCTCACCTCAATGCACCTCACATCACCCCCCTGCACATATCCACGTTGGGATCAGGGGGGGGAGCGGCCGCAGAAGAGCTCAGCTGGCTGTGACTTCTCCCTCCGTCCCACGTTGCGAGTGGGGGGTAAGGGGGCAGGGAGCGGGAGAGGGCCCGGCACATGTGTGCCGGGACCGCGGGGAATCGCCGCCATTTATTTTTTTTTTTTATCTCATCGCGGGCTGCTCAGAGAGGGGCCGTATGTTGTGCAGGCCTGAGTTACATAGTACAGGAGGTTTAAAAATAGACATCTGCCCAAGTTCATCCTGGTGCACACCAGGTTACCAAGAACAATAACATATGTTTAAACATAAAAAGAATGTGGTGTACTAAAGAACTTAACCTGGCTACTAAACCAGGGAAATCAACCGGAACTACCAAGTTCTGGTTGTTTTCCCTGGTTTAGTAGCTAGGTTAATTTGCCACCTAAAGGATTATATTGGCAAGTTAAGAGATGCTCTACAGAGAAGTTTCAGAGCTGGGCACATCAGCTGCTCCAACCTCACTAGCTCCATCCAGCAGCTGTCCCCACTGGCTCCACAAAGCATTTTTTACATTTAATCCTTGAATTAAAAGGCAGCTAATGCAAACACTTGGAAATGGGGAGAGGCTGACTCCTTTCAGCTTTCCCCAGCACAGGCAAAGAGAAGAAGGTATTCCCTTACATCACTTTGTAAGACCAACAAAAGCAAGATAAAAATGATTCCTGCAATAACTAACTCATTGGCTAATACTAGAGTTGGCTATTAAAGGTATCGCTTCTACCTTACTTGTGTTTGTCTATTCTCTGTGTTAATACGGTACCATCCTCTGTGTAAGAACATTGAAAAACGAAATACGCGAAACTACTACATCTTCAAAACAAACGTCGCGTGTAATAGAACTAAACACCCCAGGACAGGGCATTACCTGGCCTTTAACCCAGCTGGAGTATTAATCACCAGGTAAGGCCTTGTCCTTAGGGAATTATCACGTAAGTATAACTTTGTGGTGGTATCTAGTAGATAAGAGGGGTTTCTAGATACAAATATGGCCACGGTTAATATATAACCATGTCTTTTACTGGTGTATTATTAGACCAGCTGCTGACGATAATTCTTCAAGTGATGAGTCCCTGGAGCTGAAGCAATTACAAATGGAATCCTCCCTTCTGGAACATCAAAGCCATGCGAGCAGCACCATGTCCTACCGCAAAACACTTCGACTGTCCTCTGACAAAATAGTATGTCATGTTATTTACTTTTATGTCTTCTTTATGAGCAACATAATACACTCTAATAGAAAACTGTAATGAAGGGTAAATATGGTTTATTCCATATATTTGTCAATCAAACTATTTACTATTACAGTTGTACTTCATTGTACTTCCGGTGATTTTTCGTTTAATGCTTTTAACACGTAACATGTTTTCTTTAAACCAGGTCAGATTTTTTTTTTAACCAAAGGTTTGACTGTTTTTACATTTTGTGTGTGTGGGGGTGTTAACTACTGTACAAGTTTAATTACTTGGGGCAACTGACGGGGGAAGCGTTTGTCAGTCAAGCGGTTTCTTATCTTTTAGCCCACTATATCCTTATCAGAGAGCCAATAAAGATAAGGGCCTCTTATACTGCTATACAAAGTGACACCAGACAAAAGGAGGGCACAAACTACACCAAAAAGTGATATTGGTGGCGCTCTCACACACACTACAAGCGATTATTAAAGTGCAAATACATCAAGTGGAAAGTGAACTCATAATTTGTATTAATGTTTGTGTGAAAATAGGACTTGTTTCCAAAGGTCCTCCACTTCAATCACCACTCACAAAAATCCAGAAGGAGAAGGATCACCCAAAAAGAAAATATATAGTGTACACTGTTGTGATAAAAAGGGGGATTAAAAGGAGTCTTGGCTCAAACAGCCCTTTTTATCACAACAGTGTACACTATATTTTCTTTTCTTTTTGGGTGATCCTGATCCTTCTGGATTTTGCAGGAGAGGTAAAAGGAGGGAACAGGCACAGGAAATCAAATCCTGCAAATCTCCGCACACCAGGTTTACATAATACTTTGATTATAATTTTTTTAATCCATAGAAGTCAGATTTTTTTTTTTTTTTAATGACCAAGATCTAACCGCCTAGAGGACTAATTTACTTTGGTCTTTGGAGGGATTGCCACTTAAATGGCCAGTACAGGCAGTCCTCGTTTTACAACGCTTCGTTTTACAGCGAATGGCTTATCCAATGTCGTTGCTAATCGGGAGTCATGTACACTTAAGGTTTGTTTCATAGTTGGCGCGGGTGCGCGAGCATTCGTGCATGTGTAGTACACTTAAGGTTTGTTTTATAGTTGGCGCGGGGGCGCGGCTGCGCGAGCATGCGAGTATTCGTGCATGTGTAGTACACTTAAGGTTTGTTTCATAGTTGGCGCGGGGGCGCGGCTGCGCGAGCATGCGAGTATTCGTGCATGTGTAGTACACTTAAGGTTTGTTTCATAGTTGGCGCGGGGGCGCGGCTGCGCGAGCATGCGAGCATTCGTGCATGTGTAGTACACTTTTTGTGTGTATAGACTTCAGTGCTATGAGCGACAGATGGGCGTGGCTATGATGTGCACGGGTAGGCGTGGTCATCGCCCCTCTCCCTGCACACTCACACATTAAAAAACACTGTTTTATACTGCGCTTTTAATATTAACAAAAAATAATAAATAAAAAACCTGCCAGTGATAAGATATGGATTTTGTGACACACATGTGTATGCACGTACGTGTACACACACACGTACTGTACGTGCACACACACACACACACACACGTACTGTACGTGTACGCACACACGTACTGTACTTGTACGCACACACCAACACACGTACGTGTACGCACATACACACACTCCCACACATACACACTCCCACACATACACACTCCCACACATACACACTCCCACACATACACACTCCCACACATACACACACTCCCACACACACACACACACTCCCACACATACTGCCACACATACACACACTCCCACACATACACACACTCCCACACATACACACATACACACACTCCCACACATACACACACTCCCACACATACACACACTCCCACACATACACACACTCCCACACATACACACACTCCCACACATACACACACACTCACACACACACACACACTCACACACTCACACACACTCACACACATACACACTCACACACATACACACACACTCACACGGACTCACACATACACACTCACACACTCACACACACACATACACACTCACACACATACACACTCACACGGACTCACATACACACACACACACACACATACATATACACACTCACACACTCACACACACACACACACACACATATACACACACACACAGCAACGGGTAGCAGCACGAAAACGTACTTTTCACAGTCTTTCCCCCAATCGTCCGGCTCACTACCGTGCGCGCGTGGCCCTAATATGGAACAGCTGACTAACCACAGCCAATTATAAGTGCCGCGCGCCCACCTACCAATTAGACTGTAAGCTCCTCGGGGCAGGGACTCCTCTTGCGAAATGTTACTTTTATGTCTAAAGCACTTATTCCCATGATCTGTTATTTATATTATCTGTTATTTATTTGATTACCACATGTATTACTACTGTGAAGCGCTATGTACACTAATGGCGCTATATAAATAAAGACATACAATACAATACAATACAATACTATATTACGGCCTAAGCTTTACAATAGAGAGCGCAGCATTTCTTTTTCGAGACCTTCTAAGTTCCAGATTAGTTGAGGTTTGTTCACATTTGTGAACATCCCAACATAAAAAATTAACATGTTAGTGCAATTAGATTTCTTATGGGCATTCACCGTGAAAAAGACCCGTTTTTCCTATTTGAATGCTGTAAAAAAATTCATAGGGTTACCTTACCTTCAGGTCCCCCAAAATTCAAGCCTATTGGCTACTTACAGTTTTTCGGACTGACTGATGGCATTATAATCACTTTTTACAAAAAGAGAAAATAGAACCATTTACCCATAGAATTGAGAAGTCGTCTCGTCACGAAAATAAATGTAGATACAGATTGTAACCCTCCTGCACCCACCACTGGAATTCCTTTACCATAGAAACATAGTTAAGAGAAAAATATATTTTAAAATAACCTACAATTAATCTCTATTAGTTGATTTTGTTCCCAGATTGCGTGTCTCCTTTAATTGCCCTGTATCTGAACCCAGTTACATCAGCTGGAAAGTTTGACTCCTGAACTGCCTAAATACAATTAAGACCAATATTTGATGCCTTTTAACTCTGTGGTCTCATCATTGTAGACTGGAAATGTTTGACACTACCAGCTGTTGGTGTTTATATTAAAAGTCGGGCCAAATGAGTCATTTGGGGGATAATTGTTTGTGTATATGGCTAGCCTCTTGTTAAACTGTGAAGAGCTATGGAGGTGGCAAATTACATAGGTGTGTGTTGTGCACGGTGGGAGTGACAGAAGACTTGGGTGGAAGAACGTACTGGACACAGCGGAGAGAGAACAATAGGAAAGGCAGGGATGAGACAGAACAGTAGATGCAGTATACAGACATGTCTCTCAATGAGTCAGAACACAGGTGAAATATTTTCTCTTGGGGTTGAAATGTTCCTGTGTGACTCAAAATGCCCCTTCTGGATAATTCAGCCTTGAGGCTATTTTAGTAGGTCAGTGCATACTTACCAGGCAATCGTCAGCCAGTTGCCATTCCACGAGCTAAAATTCTAGTCTAAGCACTCCCTCATAGGCACATTAATATAGAAACAAATGTTATTTGCAGATAAGGACCTGTTGATTGACCTAGTCTGCCCATTTGACTAAACTGATGTAACAAGTGTTCAGTTAAGATTAATGTGTAAAGTGACTCATCAGGAGTAGTTGCTTATTTGGAGAGGAAATAAAGTAGCAGTGGTCCACGCTGTAAAGCCGCTCTTAGAAGCATTTACAGTAATAGCCATTCAAAAATAAATTAAAAACAATGAAAAATTTGTTTTGCAGAAAACAGGAAACAACTGAAGTTCTCAATTAGTTATGTGAAAAAGTTAAGGGGATTTTTATTCAATTTTTTTCAGTAGCTAAGTTAAAGTACGCTGCTAAAACAGTTCCTAAATGCTAGACGTCAAATGGAAGGTATAGTGAGGAGAGTTTTATCATAAGATACTCTTTTAAACACAGGTCTTGAAGTTGCCCCAGAGGCTGAGGATGCTACACCTTTAATAGACCCATAAAAGGTGCAACCCCGCACAGCCAGACCGAAAACAAAGTTTTTTTTGTAAAGAATAAAACAGTCTAATTGGTTTCACTCAGAAAAAAATAATAATTTCTTAGAGGCCCTGTTAATGTGGAAGTGTTGGTTAATCAAGTATTTCCTTTGCCTATGACCCCACCTCGTCCACAGCAGAGAGCAAATCAAAATAAGGTTAAGGGAAAGAAGGGGGAATAAAGGGGTCTCTTACTGTGCAAGCACTTGTTGAACACTGACATCAGAAAAAAGGGAGCAGCCAGAGGAAATTAAACCTGCCCCAGGCCTCAGATCACCATGTTTATATGCAAACACTTTTTTCAAATATTGGTAGATGACAGATCTAGATGGTGCTTTTTATTTTTACCCAAATGTAAACTTGTCACTGGCATTAGTTGGCCAGAGCAGTAATTCCCACTTTAAGGCATTGTTCTATCCTGTTGCAGAGTGCAGGAAGGGAACTGAGCAATTAGCGCACACAGCTGTGTGCTTGTGTACAGTGCTTGCTGCACAGAAGGGAGAATACAGTGTACATTCAAGTCCAGCTCCCTAGAGGATAATAAAAAAAACACAAACCTTTAATTCCAGACATTTAAGTTCTACACAAATGCTGGCTTTTTATCATACTGCAGCAGTTTTAGGACAAGTCTTCAGGGAAGCTATGCAAGCACTGACATGACAGCTTCCTAAACACTGGGAGAAATAAGTTGTAATGGGGCCAACTAGGAGAGCCTAAGCCTTGAAGCAATATTTGTTTTTTTTGAATGAGGAGCAGATAAGGAAATAAATGATTTCTGTATCTGGAATCTTGACTGAAAGCAGCTTTTTGTATTTGCTATGCACGTTACAGTCCTATTTTCTAAAGCTCAATTAGCTCCAGCACGCACACCGATGCCAGGTCAGGCATGTCAATAAGATGTGGTAGCAAACCCTGGTTTCCTCCAATCTATTGGAGCCTATACCTTCCTATAAATTTTGCTATATATTATTTTTTTTTTGTAGAGGAATTCAAAAGCGTTTGGGTGCGGTGAAGTTATATGGTAGATTCGAAAATCAGTTTTTCTTCCTGTAGAAAACGTTCAATGTCTGGAAAGGTATTACTGTATTACCTATAACTTGCTGTACATTTCTTTTTCTAATGGTATTCTGTATGATTAGTCCTTTTCACGCATCATCTGCATCTCCATGTGCCGCAGTGAGGACATTTGCAGCAGGTCTGCACAGACATGGGTATCTTCTTTTACATTACCGGGCACAGAAAATGTGATCGATAAGGGACGGGGTGAATTCAAATGAAAAGTATTGGCACAGGAAGCGATTTTAAGCCGTTCAGGGGCGTATGAAAGAATGGGATGGGAAATTATTTGGTAACCTTTTTTTTTTATCTTTCCAGGAAAGATTGAAGCTCCGAGATGGCCCAAATGATGTTGTTTTTAGCATTACTACCCAGTATCAAGGTACATGCAGGTGTGAAGGCACCATATACCTGTGGAATTGGAATGACAAAATCATCATATCGGACATTGATGGAACAATTACCAAGCAAGTAACATTTAAAAAAAAATATATTCACATTTCAAAGGTCCCACTCTGACATGTGGAACTATATTGTACCCTATTCCTCCTTTTCTTGCAATTCAAACCTCTCCCGTATGGGCCCCCTTATGTACTTGGGGGATTGATGTTTATACATTCTACAAACGTGGACTTCACAGCACTCTGTTTTCGTTGTGTACCCTCTTCACCTCTCGCACACAAGCGGTTTACTCTGAGAACATTCTGCAGCTATAAAACATCCTAAAATAGTCGTGACACTTCCAGTTAAACTATGTAATGTGTTTTTGTATTCTGGGAAGTTGTTAAATCAGTAAAGTTTATACTTTTTTTTTCACTCGTGGGTAGAGATGTGTCTAGTTAGTTGTATGTGTAGCTGATGGAAATCTAATACAAATATCTGAGAACAGACGTGCTGTCATCATGTCCCTTTATCTTTTGGAGCATTGACAGGTTCGGCCTTTGAACTCGGCACTACCTGATTTTTGAAGTTGCCAGTAAAGGTGTCTAATTTGAAACCTGGGATAAAATGAGCAGATAATCGTGAACTTTCTGAACTGTTTTAATAGAATTTGCAGTATATCTGCTTGAAAGGAAACGTGTTCTTAACCGTGCGCCATCAAGTAGTTCTTGGATGCTCATTTAGTGCCTATTAGATTTACCATCAAAACGAACAACTACTGTACGAATGAAATGGCTAGTAAAGCACTGTGGTTGTACACTGATTAAACAGAAGATGCAATCAGAGTGGTTTTATACAGCAATGATCGTTTCTGAACTTGATGATTTCCTCGCTGGGTCCACACACACACAATCATCTGTACCCAATTGAAAAATACCATTGGAAATTTGATTGACAATGCAACCAATAGGAGGAAAAATATGTAACAGGTGTTCCCCCACCGTCTGGGAGATGTCACTGTTAGCTGTACTCTCGCTGTGCTGTACCTGTGAGGCTTACAGGATTGTGGAGTGTCTGCCGATGGTAGTGGGGAAGACAGGACAGGCTTTTGAATATAGAGCTCTCATCTTGTTGTGTGTGCAGTGCCTCCATTCCCAGCAGGCCCCATCAGTGCTGGGTGCAGTCCCTGCAGGAAAACCCTCTTGCACCCCTCCCCCCTGATAAACTGCAGTCACAGACAGGAGTATAAAAACAGCAACTGGTCTTTGGGTACAGCCGTACACATCAACAATGCCTTTTCGTCTGGTCCCTGGACTCAACCCCCAGGGCGTGCCCCAAAGGTCTATCCCTGACTCCCATGCTCCCTGGTGGAGTATGGGGTAGTTGTTCCCACTCCCCTGCGGTGTCTCTCTTTCTCCTCTCCCTCCCTCCCCCCTGTCACTCAAGGGAGTTGTTTACTGCTGCAGCAGCAAGGGCATAGATTTAACCCTAACACTGCCTGCGCTGGTACCAGGGCTTAGATGTTGGGTAGGGCAAGGGGGTACATGGCTACACATATATAGAATGTTCTAAGATCAAACGCTAGTTCTTCCTTGAATTTATTTTATTTCTTTTAAATCTGAACATTAATTTTTTTTTATTATTTTTTTTTTTTTTTTAACAAAGGTCTGATGCCCTCGGGCAGATTCTTCCACAGCTTGGGAAAGATTGGACACATCAAGGCATCGCTAAACTCTACCACTCTATTAATGAGTACGTATAAACATCTCATGCCTAACAAGTTACCAAAAAAAAACCTGTTACGCCACTTGGGTCAATTTTGTATGGATAGTTATTTCTTAAATCCTAATTAAGGAGCAACTTAAATTAATCTTGGATACTGATGTGATAAAGCCAGTGATGTATTATTACAGCGTTCGAAGTGTAAATGAAGTTGCACATTCAGAAAACAGTCAGCTGAGAGAGCAGAGGGCGTGTACAAGGCAGTTGTAAAAGCGCAAAGTGGATGAAAGAGAAGCCACAGCAGTATACTGTAGGAAAGATTTGTGGAGTAGGATTGACAGGCAGGCTTTATCAGGCCATATCATTCTAGCACAATCCAAGCATTTTCAGTCCTACTTTTAGTACATTGATGTCTTTTCAATTTTTATCTGAAATAGTTTGTTAATTTATTACACGGCTTAGTGCTTTGTGCATGCTTGAGGACATTTTTATTTTAATGTAAGTTTGTATTTTTTGTTGCACTTGTGAGATCTTCGTCATATAAATTAGATTAAAATCCCAGTAGATCCTAAAACAATGATTTGTGAGTTTTTGGGGGTTTTTTTTGCACTTTAGGAATGGGTACAAATTTCTGTATTGCTCTGCTCGTGCCATTGGGATGGCAGATATGACAAGAGGCTATTTGCATTGGGTGAATGACAGAGGCACTATTCTACCCAGAGGACCATTGATGCTGTCTCCCAGCAGCCTCTTCTCTGCTTTTCACAGGTATGTAGAGTTCATTTCTTATTCACAAAAGGTAAGAATCCCCAGAGCTACATCCAATATGACCAAATATATCGTTAAATACTTATCTGTTTTTCTTCTCATATTGGAGGTCCAAGATATTTAGTTAAGTTATTTGGCCAAAGTGTTATAAGCCTGCAAACAGGCATTGTTTTGTATGCTTGCAAACCATGAGGAAGAAGTCTTAATACACGGTCAACTGATAACAATAGTTTGGAAGTGTGTGACCCCTCCTCCCTGCTTTTAAGGTCACTGAGTAATGAGAGGTAGTGCACGCACTCAGTAAGAGGATATAGAGGGGGTACTAAGCTCACCCAGCCCACTTTTAAAGGGCAGGTCTTGTGATACACCTGTGAATGACCAGTCTATTAAGACTTCTTCCTCTATCAGAGAGGTAAAGTGAATGTGTGCAGATAGTCATGATGTGCTGCAGGCTTAGGCTACGGCCCCAGTCCTCACTGTTGCACGCGTGCTTGGCGGCATGGCGGCGCGTGCACAGACTGCAGCCACGATCGGCGGTCTGTAGCGGGGCGCGGCCATGCCGGGTCATATCTACCCTTCCATTGGTGTGTGCCGACCACATGATCGCAGCACGGGAAGACAAAATGCTTGTCTTCCCGGCCAGCATACACGTCACAGCTCTTTGCGCGCCCACACACCCCGCCACTGGGGCCTGCCCCATATAGGGCTGTGGTGTGTGGCACGCACGTCGTAGCGGCCACTGGGGACCTGGCCTTTTAATGCTCTGGCCAAAGAATTTAACCAAATGACCCTTACTTATGAGAAGAAAAAGATAAGTATTAACAATATAATTTGTCATATTGGATGTAGCACTGGGTCTTTCTGCCTCCTGTTATATACATTACGTCACAATCCCAGTAGCACTCCTTTTGACACGTGGTGGGTTTGTGTTGCAGGGGCTGTGTGTTTATTAATTTCTTATTAGAAACATGTTTTGGTTTAAGTTGGCTGTACCTTAAATAAGAATATATTATTTTCTGAAGGAGACTGTATAATTGTGCAGAAATAAGTCTGTCAATGTTCCAAATTGACAATCGGGGTTCAGTTGATAAGTAGTTTATTTCAATACATAGTATATTATGATCATACTCATTCAAAAGTCTACAAGACTCTCTCTCTGCCAGGGAGTGTCCAGGCAGCATCTTTATATATTTTTGGTTCCTTTGTCTAAAACTGTTACTAGGCAGATTACACTAACCACTCCTTAATTCTTAAACCAATCATATTACAGCTCATTAAACCTGGTTAAAACTAGCCTCAAAACAGCTATGAATAGGTTCCAGGTACCAACTCTCACTAGGAATGTGGGCGTTACTTTAGGCACATTTGTAAATTAACTTAGGAGCGAAATCTCTCATTTACACCAGATACATTCTTTCACACAAAATGGAAACTGAACATCACTTTCAATCCTTCTCCAGAGACCCCCCCAGTCCATTTCAAAAATATATCAACAGTATCTTCATTTCAGCAATATTATTTTGTCAAGTCTCAACTTGGTCAAAAGCTTTCCAGCTGGATTTCTGTCACATAAGTTTCCTTTTCCCAAAAATTAACCAAAGTCCCTTTGACTTTATATATTTTATAAACATCGAAACCATTTTTCTTTTAAAAAGTCTTTGTGTGGCTGTATTAAACCCTTGCTATTAAATCAATGACACTCCCACTTTTTCATTACTATTTTAGGGAGGTCATAGAAAAAAAACCCGAGAGGTTCAAGATCGAGTGCCTCAATGATATAAAAAACTTATTCGCTCCTTACAAACAACCTTTTTATGCTGCTTTTGGAAACAGACCTAATGTGAGTATGTTCTGTGTTTGTGATCGGTTTGTTTAAATGCATATAACATGTTTATGGTTGAGTACTGTTGATTATCCAGGTAGAGCAGAGTTCTACCCATACTGTAACTCCCTCTACCCGTCCCCTTTTTTAAAAAAAATTTGGCATTGGTTTTACATAAGAAAACCTTTTCTCGTTTGAGAGTTCCATAACGTTCTTTTCACATCGTTTTTTGTAATGAATATATAATATATATTTAAAAAAATGTTGGACTCCGCATCAGATTTGTTTGACAATATAATGTAAAAATGCTGATATAAAATGTTGTGGTTGTAGGCTTAAAAAGTTTTGGCCAATGTATTGAACTAGATGACCCATATTTGTGGAAAGAATATAGATAAAATACATTCTAATGTACTATATTATTTGTCAAGTTCGATGTAGTATTGGGTATTTTTTGTCTTTTTTGTTGTACACATAGGTCACGAACTCGGTAACACTCCAAATTACACAAATACATTTATACAATATAGTGTGCTTGGGTTTTGCGCGTGCTAAGACTATATGTCTTGTTTGACAATATAGTGTAAAAATGCTCAGCTGTTGTACTATGGTTTTATTCTTTTCAGTATAGCATCTGGTTAAATACATACTTGCACACACTTGAACACACACATACATATATACATATATACATATACACGCACGCATTTGCATATATACATATACACATAGCCCAGGGCATAACTGCCTCACAACCTGCTCCTTTTGGGGCCCTACCCTGGCAGCATTCCTGAGTTCTTTGTCCCTTGGGCCCAGGTATCATGGATACACATTGGATTTCTTTCTAATAATTTGTTGCAATATCCTATTTGATACCATTTGATATGGTAACATATTAACCAATTTTTTGCACTATAGCACTTTTTTTTTTTTTATTAAACTCTTGTGAGACAGATGCATTGTCCTTGTCACAGGAAACCTGATTTAAGAGAGAACTTTTATCAAATAACTGAAATTTATTTTAAAATGTAATACTCCCCACCGAGCATTGCTTGTGATTCCTAGAACGAATAAACATGTTTTTTCTATTTGTCTTTTTTTCCCCCAATCACTCTAGTATTTCATGTTCAACAAAAGTGGCACAAAGCCACAGATGATCAAGCAAAGGGATTCCCACAGAAGTGTGTGTTGTCCCCCAGGCTGTTCACATTTCCGCATGACTCACAGTTTCCTGAGGCCCACAGCATGGGAATATAAGCAGTGTCCCTGGATCGCTGCTTTGCTTCTGTGTTGAAATGTTTACAGTTGGGGGCTCTTTAAATTCCCTTTTGCCTTTCAGCTCTGGCTTTGTGTTTTATTGTTTTAGTATGCGGATTTTTTTCTGCTGTTTTGATATTTTATTGGCAAATGGGGGTTTAAAGCCTCGTGGGATGGGGGCTTAATTCATTAAGATGTATATGTTTTTTTTTCATGGTAAAGTAATCTGCGGTGGTGTGAGCCCGGTTAGTATGGCTGTGATCATTTCCAAACAGACATTGTTTTGTATTGTCTCAGGATGTGTTTGCCTATGTGCAAGTGGGTGTGCCAGACTGCCGAATATTCACTGTGAACCCAAAAGGCGAACTAATACAGGAGCGATCAAAAGGGAACAAGACATCGTAAGAACCTTCTTTGTGCATGTGTGTGGATGGACAGAGGGGGGGGGGGGGGGTTGGTGCTTGTCAAGGGAGCTAAACCTTTGAAAAATAAACTATTTTCAATTAAATAAAGAGGTACAAATGATATGTCCCCACAAAGCTGCAAGAACCTCTCCACAGCAATGTAGAAAGGAAAATAATCAAAATACTCTAATACTGGGAGGGGCGCGGCGGTTACAGAGGCTCCGCGCTTCCCCGAAGGCATTTAAATTAAATCCCGGGCCTCTAACTTTACTTACCTTTTACTTACCTTAACTTTCCAGCAACCCGGCATCAAATGGTGCTGGGTAAGGGTTGCCATGGAGACATCACATGAGCCCCCGGTGTCATTTTGACTGGAGAAAAGGGGGGGGGGGGCGGGCGCAAGGCGAAGACATTACACACTGAAAATGGCTAAATTGCAAAATAATTTCTCAAATATAAATAAATCCTCAATATACAAAATGTATCAGGATAGAAGTACAAACCCAGATGGCGACCAGCCACATGCATAACGTATAGGGAGGGGGGAACATTTAAAGTTTAGGATAGATTGCAGACTTCTGATTGGATTTGTATGATTATTGTACAGGTGTAGTACGTTGTTGGCGCATTCAATACGAATGAAGTGGAAAAAAAACAACTCCTCTAGTGTCTGCTTAGATATTAAACCATAAACACTGAACACATTATTTTATTCCTTTTAGTTCAGAGAACTTTCTGCCTTTCTACTTTTTCCCTGGCGTTGACTGCCCAACCTATGTAATGCAGCAGGGTGCAGCCTCGGGGGTATTCTATTAGGAATGTAGAAGCTTACAATGCAATACAGTCCATGACAAACCCACACCCAGGTACTATGTAGTTGATGCCTTGTGTGATGTTTTGTATACCGGAACATTCTGGGTAACCCACACACTAAGACGTTCATGCACTTTTCACAGTTTTCCGTCTTTGCTGTTATTTCATGAGTAATACTTTTTATGTTTCTTATGTTTTCCCAGGTATAGCAGACTAAGTGAGCTGGTGGAACATGTCTTCCCACTACTTGATAAAGAACAGAATTCTGCGTTCACGTGTCCCGACTTTAGCTCTTTCTGCTATTGGAAAGAACCCCTGCCAGAATTAAATATGGCCGACTTGACGTAAATGATGCTGCCGTCTGAACGCTTCTGGAACTGTTAATTGACATGCAATCATTTATGTTGAAGATTGCTTACCTGGAGTATTACTGCTATGGAGGGCTGGCATTTATCCAAACCATATTAGATGCCTCGTTCCCACTTCGTCCTTGCAGTCAAGTCGCAATTTGTAGCCAGTAAAGATATTGTATACTATTGATATATTCAGGGAGTTGAAAATGTAAAAAAAAAAAAAAAGTGATTTTAATACAATATCTTAATTCATTGTAAATGATTTTTTTTTTTTTGCTAAGGATGAAGAATGTATTTTATGTTGGTTTCAAGATACCTTCACCCTAAATCATGTTTAATGTTTCCTTCCTCCATCATGTTTGTCTATGGAGATGGACTTCTTCAGGGTGAGAGGGACCTGCAGTGTATTGCAGGACAATGTGTTGGAGGATCCCCCAGCACTGAAGATGTTAAGTTAAACCAGTGTACAGAAATAATGAGCCACGTCTTATTTCTTATACATTGGTTAGTTTTATTTCAGTATGGGTAACAACTCCCTAAAGTAACCCCAATCTGCCTTTGTTCTCGTCTACCAGTGCAGTTATTTATTTTACATGCAGTGATGCATTTCAAGCCACTAAAACATGCTGTGTTATATGGCAAATTGAAGTTATTGTTTTACCATTTTTTTGTTAATTTAAGGCGAAAGTCTGTAAAGCTGTTTGCTTCATATGATGTTCAGACTTCTTGCTTATGTGAAAGTGAGCAGTATGCTTTAAATTTGCATTTCAAGTTTATAGTGGCATAAGTGAATCTCTCCACATTTTGTAACGTCAGAAGATTAAAGCTGTTCCACTTTTCCTCTGAGTGTACGAAGCTTAAAGAAGCACTTTGGTTTTTTTTTTTGTTTTTTTGTAATTTGCAAATAAATTATTAGGATGGGTTCCACAAATTTCAAGCTGCCCAACCCTGATTAATCTATTTTTGTAAACCTCTCTGAAAGACAGCACCAAGACTTTCATTCTCCTCTCTGCTGATAGAAAGGAAGGAAGTATTACAGGTACCGTATAACGTTAATCCAATTTAAGCAAAGGTGTTTGCGTATGAGGGGTGGACTATATATTTGTAGTAGGTATGTCAAACTCTATACAAATAAAGTGTTAAGATATTTTATATAACCTACTGGTTTAAGTTGCTTGATTGAGATCTTAAAGGCATAATACCACCTACGGTGTGTGTGTATCGATCTGTATCACACACACATACACACACACATACACACATATATGCACATGCGAGCACGCACACACACACTCTGGTTTGTTTGAAACATTCAATCTTTGTTCTGGGTGGATGTGGTTTTCTCCAGTTGTCCTGTTCGGTCATAATATGTTATACAGTATGTACTCGCACTGTCTGAAGATAAGACTTGTTGGATCTTCAAAGCTCACAGGTTTTAGCTTCAGATGTTCTTTAACAATACATAAATCGTTTTGTGTTCCACCGCATAATGTTTTGTACAGAAAGGAAAAAGTGTAACACACAAGGCTACGAGTTCCTCCACAGACTCCTGGAAGCATCCCAGCAAATTATTCTTTCCAACCCAGGCTGCTGGGAACTTCAGCGAGCGATAACCTCTAAAGCACACATTGTTTTAATCTTCTTTTGGGTTGCAATAGCTTTTAATGTACCAAAAATAGTTTTTTATACCTTCAATGTGTATAGAGCTTTGGAAACCTCGTAGTACTCTACTTCACATGTACACACGTATAACAACCTATGCCGAATGCACACTTCTCCAGGTCCAATGCAGCTACTAAAACATTGCACTAATTCACTTTGAAAGAGGTCATCCCTGGGCCCATTTACAAGAATGTGAATAAAATAACCAAAATTTCAAAGGTTTTCCTTTCTTTCTGAAACATGTTGCAGACATTAATTGTGCTACTTGCTTTGCCAATTTGCTATGGTAAATTACATAGTTAATTTTACATGGCTCCGAAATCGGAAAAGATTACATGTAATTATACACTTGTTCATAATATATTCTAAAAACTATGCTATTCGCAATAGCCTGGTCTTTCGACTAAAATCACTGTGAAAAGAACCATATTAAGACCTACAGCTGTATTTAAGAGTTCGTACAATTCACATATTTCATCCAGACACCATGCCTACACAATGCTATAGGTTTATGGCTGCTAATTGTGTGTGTGTGTGTTAGATCTCTAGATATCTCTAAGGATGTCTGGACATCCCGCTGCGGTGGGTTGAACGGCCTGTTACTCACAGAAAGGGCCATTTTCCCGGGGCCCAGGACTAGTTATATCTGGCGGGCCCCCCAACCCCTGTCGGCGGTTTTGCGAGCCCCACTCCCCCCATATTTCATACTTCACAAGCCCCCTTCTCTATTCCCTCCCCCCCTCTTCCCATGTATTTGTCTCACTCTTACAACCTCCTCTCTCTCTTCCCCCCTCCATCAATTACCCCACTCAATCCTGATCCCTCAACCCCCCCCCCCACATATGTCCTCCCCCCCAGCACACACAATCCCAGCCACAATAATTACCCCCCTAAACACATACCCCCCCACCACCCCCCCTCCCAAATACATAGAAATACCCCACTCCTCAAATACATACAACCCCCACCCCCCAAATACAAACACAAAAAGACCTACAGACTTACCTACTTTGGGGGTGTTCTCAGGCCGCTGGTGTCCCGGCTCTCCCCGGCTGTGTGGGCCTCAGAGGCCCTGTGCCGGGCACTGTGGGAGGCCCACAGCTGGGGAGATCCAACATCTTTGCTCAGCTGCCAGTCCTCTCACTGCCACTGGGCCCAGCTGTGGGTCTCCCTCACTGACACGAACAGCCTCTGACACTGGTGTGCACCGGAATTTGGGCCGGCGGGTGGGACAGTGTTGGTGTCAGTGAGGGGGAGCCGGTCCCCGGTGGCAACGAGAAGACTGGCAGCAGGGCAAAGAAGTTGGGCTCGGCCAGAGGTCGCGCACCCAGAGACAGCCAGTGAGGCTTCACAAACCTCCCTCACTGTGATAGGCTGAGCGGTCTGTTACTCACCCAGGGACAGCCTGTGATGCTGCATAGCCCTCCCCCTCTCTGATCGGCTCATCAGCCTGTCGCTCACCCAGGTACAACCAGTGAGGCTGCACGTTTTTAATAAGCCACTTAAACTAGTCAGATGTAGGATTATGATTAAAAAAAAAAGAAATTTCAGTTGATTTAAAAAATATATATAATTACACATTGTACAGTATAATGCTACGGTGAATGGAATCTTGCATAATTACATGTATGGATGTTATTCAATAAAGTGATGGTAGAATTGGGGGATTATCGCACGGAAACACCCATTGATTTTTTTTTTTTTAATATTCCGGAATGAATAGCCCTCTTATTGCTCAAACAATACAACATGGTAAATAGATTCCAAGAACATTGTGACAAATATCGGGGGGTTTTTCCCCCCACACTTTAACTGCCTCGTGACTTATTTGGTGACGGGGACACTAAAGTTCTGATTTGGCGATGCTCATCGACTAGAGAGCCAGTTGTGTGTGAATTCTTCAAGAACGTCACCGAGATGTGAAAGCTTCCAACTTTCTGAGCACTATCAAATTTCACCAAGAACATCATGAAAAACCAACCTAGTTAAAGTTGCAAAAAATAAATAAATAAAAATACGTTGCCACCAAATGCGATCTCTGGCTCCTATATTGGCATGTACTGTTTTTGGGAATGTTTTACGACTTTGAAAGCTGTTGCTGCTTCATTGCCGTGTTTGTAAACTTTATCATTGAGATGTAGAGCTTTTACTTCATGCACCATTAGACCATAATATTACCATGGCTATAGTTGACATTGTACTTAAACATGTGTGCAAAGTTCTCTTTTTATTATAAAGCACTGTGGCCCATATTTACAAAGCGCTCCTATTTAATAAGACTTCTTCTATTCCAGTATACTGAGCTGTAAGGTTTCTGCTGGCGATGGATAGTGTTTCATGGAGAAGCACTGCCTAATAAATATGATCTTTCATCCCCACATTTTCAAATTGGCCGTTCCATGCGTTACGTTTAAAGCATCCGTACCTTCCCTAGGTAGGCAGCAGGGTGTATAGGGAAAAAAAGTAAACAGTGGCGCTCCCTTAGAGAAAGTAAATTTAATTAGAGCCCCTAGATGGGCATAAATAAAGGAAGAAAACGAGGCTCAGAATGACAAGGATTAGATATCAAAGAATTAATACTGGCCCTGAGGATACTGCTGCTCAATCAGAAGCATCGTCCCCTGATCCTAGGTGAAGTGGTGAATGGAGTGGAGATGAGCGCATGTAAGGAGAAGAAGCATAAAACAGCAACTTGTATAGTAAAATTTGAAGAGTGCATGAACAGTGGAGTGGGGGGGTAATAATACTATAGGTACTCGCACGGGCATATGTGAGCAGGATCCCTCAGCGTTGTCTTGGATGTTCTTACTCTGGTCACGGAGTAGAATCGTCTGCTGGAACAGATACTGGCTTTCGTGGTCACTTGATGTGGTCCTTATTGTAGCTCCTGGTGCTTTCTTATAACCGTATGTTCTGACTCGTAAGCCATTTCAAACACACAGGGAACAAACACACATAGGAGGATGCAGAGTGAGTGGAGGGACAAGAGATAGAACACACTAGTGTCAATAAAAATTGCAGAATAAATAAATACACTCACACGGGCTTGTGTGAGTGATGACAATGAGGGCAGATGTTTGCAGTGTGGGATCCACTGTGAGTGGTGTCTGTCTGCAATCTTAGGACTGGTGGTATCTTGCAGTAGAACACAGGGAACAAACACACACAAGGAAATCCAAAGTGAGTGAGGACAAGGACCACACTATAGTGTCAATGAAGAATAAATAAATAAACTCACACGGGCTTGTGTGAGTGAAGATAATGAGGGCAACGGCTTGCAGCATGGAATACACTGTGATTACTGTGTGTGCAATCTTGGGACCAGTAGTGTCTTGCAGTTAAACCCGGAGTAGATGACAACCAGGCAATAGGAAAGATAAAAATGATTTTAATAAACAAATAGGATAAAAGCTCAAAGACTTACATAAATAATAAATGTAGTCTCCGTAGTATAAACAGTTAAGGTAGCAGTGAATCCCCTTCGCGTCCGGATGCAGGGCTGTGTTCTGGAAACTGGAAGCAGCTACGGGAGCAGTTGCAGGTCAAAAAGGCTCCATCCACGCTATGCCTAGAGCGTTTCGGAAAGTCAATTTCCTTCGGCAGGTTCTGGGTGTCTGGATCTGAACCGCGTTAATGTCCACCCCGTGGTCCCCCTGCTTCCCGAGATACAAACCACCTAAAGGGACTGCCAGTATCTGTTCAGTTCAGAGGTTCCACATCACCCGGGCCTATAGGAAGGGATAATGCGGCTTCTGATTGTGACGTGTGACCTTTAAACCGCCATATTGGATGCCCAGCCACTACGGCAGCACCTTAAGGCTCGTCGATAGAACGCGCTAGCTTCCACGCTCCTCTGTGACCTGGCACCGCTCTCCTTGTAGCGCATCTGCACACGCACTATGCGCATATGCATTGGTGTCCTAGTGTTTGTTTTGGCGTGTGCTATGTGGCTCGCACTGTATCCTGCACTATGGACAAAGCCTTAGCGGTAAGTATCTAATGAAGCAGGGAGTCCCCGGAGCTGAAATCAATGATATTGAGTGCCCTTGCTTCACACCTGGTACAAACATGTTTTTAAAGAAATCCCAACAGGCAACGCTTTATGTAAAACATAAACTTTGTCAACGCTGCAGTACTTCATATATGCCTTGTTGAAGCATTCCATTTTTTATATCCAAACCAAGCCACAAAGGATGCATCTGCTGTGATATTTATGCTTTTTGTACATTTGCAAAATATACACACATTTTAACACCAAAACATGTTGGACTAAGGTGGAGGAGAGCTGCCTTATTGCACTATATGTTGCTATGTAAGACATGTGGTCTAAAACTGCAGCATAATCGTGTAATAATTTGTTGCACATGTAGGGTGTTCTCCATAATATTAATTTTCCATTGCTCCTGCTACGTAACATTTAACCACCTTGGTTCTGAGAAGGCGTGCCACTGTATTGAGCTTTAAATAAATTAAATAGCTGGTAACTAAGCTAGTTATTAGTAAATTAAATAGCTGGTAACTAAGGGTCCAATGGAGACTTAGACTTGCAGCACTATTATTTTTACAGGCTTTAATTTTTCACTTCATTGTGTTTTTCGCTCCATTAAAGAATGCATTCATGGGGGTTTTCCTTGCGAGTCCTATTTCTTCTACGTCCTTGTGGCGGGACCTCCGAGACCACTTATAAAGAAGGCGTCATACATCTCTGGTCAGTTATTGTCCGACCTTAGCTGAGGGATCTGCAGTCTTGTCTGCTGATATTTCAGGGTGAATGTAGGCTGCGGGCTGCTCATGTCGCCTTGGTTGGGAAGTCTCCCCTTAACCCTCTGTTTGGCCATATGTAGCCCTGTGTTGCTGAACTCTGTAGCGTTCTCTGCTGATGGTTGCTTGAATGGTTATGGCGGTGACCACGTGGTCTGGGAGCATGCAGAGCCGGCGGAGTAATGTCAGAGCGACGTCCTTATTGGGCGTAATTTGCACCAATGTAATTTCCGGTTTGACTTCAGCTACCTCTGCTTTTTTTTCGGCACCAGGGGTGAAAGCTGGATCTGGATGCCAGATATTTAAGGAGTGTACACCGCTCGTCTCCTAAATAGATGGTGAATGTGCTATTTCTGGTTATTAGTCAGAATGAGCAGCCTCAATAGGTTTGAAAAGCAGTTTCTAAGACCAAATATTGTGCAGTGTGTGATGTCAAGTTACCAGCTACGTACCCTGAGATGCACCCACCCAATAGTGCGTTTTGTTTGTTTTTTAAGCTTTGGTTTTTTTTTTAATTGATCTGAGACATCCAATAGGTGTCTTCCATAGAGGACATAGAAGGAAAGAGGGCATTTGCCTACTGATATTTCGGTATCTTAAAATTTTCTATGGACGTAATTTCCCTCCCTTTTTTATTTTTTATTTCCCACCCCCTCGTTTTAATGTTTGTGCTTTTTTAAAGAGAGCTTGGACAGAAGATAACTGACCAGGGATGGGCGTCGCCTCCTTTGTAAGTGGTCTTGAAGTTCTTGTCCTACCTCAGCGGACCATCTTTAGACTATAGTATAGCAAAGATAGGAAGCGCTCTAACATAAAGTCCAAACATTTTAGAGATACGTTGATACGGTGCAGCTTGAACAGTTGAATTGTTCCCAATTCCCAGCAGCAGCAAAAATGTTCACAATGTTCAGCGCTCCTCGTGATATGGAAAAATGTGAGAAAGAAAAGAACAATGTAGTGAAGTACGTTCACATAATAATTTCAGCACATAAAAATGGTAAGAGATGCACTTACATTAAAGTGCCTATACCAGGCACGTAATGGTGGTGGTGGAAATCCATTGCGCTACAGGAAAGGCTAAGCCAATCAGTGCAGAGATTTGGTAACCAACATCCCTCCATCGCCCACACATGGCTGCAGCAAGAGGGGTATAAAAGAAAGGAACACCTGCATATACCATACTTACCCCTGACGAAGAAGGACCACCTTTGAAACGCGCGTAGGGTTGCCGGGAGGACCAGTTACGGTGCAACACCAAAGACCAGAAGTGACGTAGAACGCCGGCTGGATCGGCGGTGGATGTCGCAGAAACCGGAGTAGCGCACACGAACTGGTCTGTCCCTATTTGTAGTTTACACTGTTATGTGTTAAATCATTACTTGAACTTTTATAAAGCTGGAGCTTTTACAAAAGAAGTCCCTCTTGAAATCTTTATTGCCAAAACGGAGGTGAAATATCTTCAAAAGATACCATTACGTGCCTGGTATAGGCACTTTAATGTAAGTGCATATCTTACCATTTTTATGTGCTGAAATTATTATGTGAATGTACTTCACTATATTGTACTGTGTGATCTCACCCATGATCTATAGTGGCATTACTCTCTGCTGCTAATACCTCTCCCTATACAACCTAGAAACCCTGCTGGCTTTCCCCATTACTTTGTTACAATACTGGCCTCCTTTTAAGTGAGCTGAAATGAGGCCCCTTTCCTCTTTAGCAGTTTATATTGTAGTGCCACACTCTTGACCATTCCTCTTACCTACCTAATTCCTGAATCATTTCGCTTACCTCTGTCGCACCTATTGCAGATCTTTGTTTAATCCACAAAAAGTCATACTTTCCCTTCAAGACCATTTGTAATGTCACTAATAAAGAAAGATGTATTAAAAAGCACCAGTACTAGTGCAGATCACTGTTACGCCACTCTCTCACTTCCCCTTCTTCAAATGTACTCCACTTCTTACAACTCTTTCACCTATCCTTCAACCAATGTCTTATCTATTGCAACTTAATTATCCGTCTTCTACGGCCTTATTTAATTTTAGATAAACTTTATCTATTGCTCTGCCTGATCTATTACCTTAAAGCTGCAGTTCAGGCAATATCCTGCATGTGTGTTTTTTTTAATAAATCAGTTCTGTAGTAAGAAAAAATACTTTTAGCATTTTCTGTTTTAAAAAAAACAACTTTGAAAGACCAATTTCTTGTATTCTATTTTAACAAGCATGCTTGTTCCTATAGCAACTGTCACGTACGACCCCCTGCTAGCACGCGACCTGCATACGGGACAAAGGTTAATACCGACGCTCGCAAGCGTACCCACTCAGGGGTCCCTCAAATGGGTGGTATCGCTCCTCAAGCCGTCCAAATATACCACCGCCACGAACAGCACACAAGTGAGCACGTGACTTTAAATATGCAACCAGGGTTAATACACAAAGGCTTCTCTAGCAACCCCCCTTTCTCCTCTGCAAGGAACCAGCGAGTTAGCATTAACCCCCTACTCAATTGCACATCATAACTATCCACTGCCACCACCTGAGGTTATGCAGATATGATTAAAGATCTTAGACTAAAATATCCGCCAGGGCCTCAGGTCCCTGATTATTATAGGAAAAACTATGCACTTTAACACAAAATCAGTTGTAGTAACATGTGCCTGAATTTGTAAGTTATTCTCTCCAGAGCGCACATTAGTTCATTCAGAGCCCAAAGCATTACTTATTAAATGTTTTAATATATAAAAATACAGTGCTTAGATTACAGAAAAGGTGTTACAAAATAAACACAGTTATTACAATATAAGGCAGAACAGCTTCTTAAAATAAAATGATAAACATTAAAGAAAATCTATACTTCACCACATGACATAGATTTTCCCCAGAGAGGTCGCTGGTAAGAAACATTGAAATATCCCGTATCTGGTCTCAAATACTCCTCTGTAGATATCTACCCCCCCACCACACTTGCTCAGCCTTAAATACAGTTATTTCCCATTGAACACAACCTAAACCCAGCCCCTGTCATAAATCAGTGGTGAGGTTGACAGTCTTCCCCAGAGTAAAACTCCTCCCACCCAAGGACGTTTAAAAACTGCTTTTCCTATCTAAATAACTTCATAACTTCAGTTTAGTAGTACTTACTGGCACGCGGGACATATTAATACATTCCAACACGCATGACGCTCCCAATAAGACTAAATATAACCGTGTAATACTAAATTAAGAGAGATATTAATATCTGTCTCTTAGTACCTGCTAGACATCATGTGTCTGTAATCATTATTTGTGACTCGGTCCAACGGATACACACATGTTACTTTTAGCATGTTCAGCCGAGGACATCTCATGATATTCTTATATTTAATACGGTCACTCATTTTGATACCTTCTTTAGCCACACCTCTGGCCCCCATAAAACCCCTTGTCAAGAAATGCTTTGAAGCTGGGCCTCCTGTGTAGAGAACGTTTGTCACAGGTGCTATATTTCACACCCAAGGCTCCAGACATGGGCCTAGCTGTCTCTACCAGCAATATACACTTGGCCTGCAAATTAGGTATTAACATACACCAAACCCCCTCTGTACTTTTCACACCTAACTTCAATCAAGCCTTTTGAAACCCAGATATTTCTGAAAAGACACCACACATATTTGTATTTTCCTTAAAACTGTAGCTCATTAACCCCTTAAGAGGGATTAAAAATACCCAATATCTCATGACATTATCCTGACAGCAACGATTTACATTCCCCAAACTTTGCCGATCAATAGACGGAGAACGAATTGACCGGCAGCTATACAGTTCTTTAGGTAATTAGAGATTGCCCACATGAAACTATTGAAGTAAAAAAAAAAAAAAAAAAGACTGAACTGCAGCTTTAAGTCACCCAGTCCAAAATATCAATTAGGCTTGTTTGTCATGATCTCCACCCTCCCTCCCTTCCTGCAAATAAATCATGCCACCTGGGATCTTGTACATCTTTCTTTCAAAAGTATTTCCATGTAATGTTTCTACTATTGACGAAAGGCTCACTGGCCTGCAGATAGCTGCCTCTACTCTATTTCCACCTTTGTGAAGTGGAACGACATTTGCGCTTCTCCATTCGTCTGGAACTACACCTGTTTATAGTGACTAGTTAAATAGTTCTGTTAATGGTGTTGCCATCACTCCCCTCAGCGCTTTTAATATCTGGCTGTAATCCATCAGGCCCCATTGACTTGTCAACTTTCAGTTTTGAAAGGAGAATTAGGATTTTCTCCTCTGGATTTTTCCTTTTGTGTCCCCCTTCTTTCCATTTATATTCTTGTTCCCTAACAGGTCTCTCCCCTTTACTTTCAGCTGTGAAGGCGGAGCAAAACTAATGGAGGTGGTCTGCTACACCTCTGCCTCCCTCAACATGACTGTCCTCTTCTGATTTTAGCCTGTTTTTCTCCTTTCACTTATATACCCAATAAAAGATTTTTTCTCCTTTCCCTCTCCCCCTCCCACCCCTCCTTTCGTGAATGGACTATTTCCTCTTCTGCTTGGGCCTTTGCACAGCAGATTATTTGTTCGTCCGCCTTCTGCCTAACCTGATCTAGTTTGTTAGCTTCATTCTTTGTCTGCCTGTATTTCCTAAAAATGGTCTTTTTCCTTGCAATTCTTGCACAACTTTTGAGAACCACATTGGCTTCTTTTACTAACCTGTCTAACACACATGGCCTTTGCTTTTAGTATTGCATATTTGAGTCTTTTCCACTGCTCTTGCACTTTACGCCAATATCTCCCCTCTGCCAAGGAACCCATTAAACCTTTTTCATTTACAAAAACAATAAGCATTATAAATAAACCAAAAAGATTCACAGCAGAGAGAACAATTCTGGATCTTTATCTTGCATAGTAATGACCCTTTTTTAGGTCTTAACGAAATGGTCAAACTGCACCCTTTTCTTAAATAGTTAAAAGAAATGAACGTTATTATTAAAATACTAGCTGAGAGACCCGGCGTTGCCCGTGAGTTAAATTTCCCGCTATGAGGGGGGGTGGGGGGGGACGGAAGGGGGGGGAACACAGTGGACAGGAGGGGGGGGGGGACAGTGGACAGGAGGTGGTGGGGGGACAGTGGACAGGAGGGGGTGGACAGGAGGAGGGGGTGGGGGGACAGTGGACAGGAGGCGGTGGACAGGAGGGGGGGGACAGTGGACAGGAGGGGGGGCAGTGGACAGGAGGGGGGGGACAGTGGACAGGAGGGGGGGGGACAGTGGACAGGAGGGGGGGGGGAGTTGCTTAAAATTTCCGGGTCCCTCCTCTCCACTCCCCCTGTATGTTTCTCCGCCCCCCCCCCCCCCCCCATGCGCAGCTCCGGTCCCCACCCTACAGTGTCTGACACACACACAGTGTCCCCCCCCCACACACACAGTGAGACACACACACACTCACAAACAGTGTCTCACACACTCACACACACACACACAGTGTCCCACGCACACACACAGATTTATCACCTCTCATTCCGGGCGTCGCCATCTTAGGCACTCGGCACCACGCTGCCTGCCCACTGCCTGTCCCCCCGCCGGGGAGGGAGGTGAGCTGAGCGCCAAGGAGAGAGGTGAGCCGAGCGCCGGGGAGGGAGGTGAGCCGAGCGCCGGGGAGGGAGGTGAGCCGTGCACCGGGGAGGGAGGTGAGCCGAGCCGAGCGCCGGGGAGGGAGGTGACTGAGCACCCGGGAGGGAGGTGAGCCGAGCACCGGGGAGGGAGGTGAGTGTGATGGAGGGGGGAGAGGACAGAGAGAGTGTGTGTGTGTCTGAGGGGGAAGAGAGTGGCAGTTGGGTGACGTCAGAGCCACCAATCTGATTGGCCAGAGGCTGAGGACTCACCGCAGCTCGTACCAACGTTTCGATTTTATATATTAAGATTTGTTTTTTTCGGTTTAGATGCATTTCTATACATTTTTACATTGCAATATTTCCAAACATTAATATTAATTTATCCTCAACATTTTCATTGGGCTTGTTTTTATTTTTTTTTGTAATTTATATGGCTTATATATCCGTACTAGGGTTTCCTTTTAGAGGTTGCCTGTTTTATTGATGCCCATCATTGAGTGCACGCATAACGCAGTTATTCATTGGTTTTTGCATGAGGGGTTATGGCCTATAAGTTCTATAAACTTACCCTGATGAAGCGTACTTACGTGAAACGCGTTGAGGTCACCATCGCGCAGTGACGTCTGACGTTTGGAGTTCACACACGGATGTGAATTTTCATGCCAATTGGATCGGGCGTAGCGGTGACTGCTTTCCATCTTTGCGGAATCCCTTCGTTTTCCCTGGATCTGTTGTATGCATAGATGCCCTTTCACTTGTGACTATGACTACAAATACTGTATGATGTTTTATGACTTTGTATACAGTATGTAAGTTTTTAACTTGTGTTCACTTTTTATATGATTATAAATTCAAATTTTTACTAATGCACTCTCTCGTTCTGCTCTTTCTTCTGTGTTTATCGATTCAGTTTGCCCGGTTGATAACGGGAGGATGCAGAGGATGCAGAGCAGCAGAAGAGACACTCAGATTACTATACGTGTGTATTTATAGTGATAGCTCGCATTAGATTAGCATTTCTTCATTTTTTATCTTGTGTGTTTGTATGGACAAGGCACACAGACAGTGGTATTCAGTGTTTTAATGATGCTCATGATAATTTGTTAAATGTACACCACTTCTGTATTTCTGAGATTAAAATATTCTCTCCTCTCCTTATCAGTTGCCAAACTTGTTTGGGGTCTTTTTTTTATGAAAGGAAACAGCATTAGTGCTCTGAAATGTTATTTGTAGGTCTGTGATCCATAAAATAAATACATGAAATGCCAAGTTTTTCATGATGTGCCTTCTGTCCATATTCTGTTTAATCTATCAACACAGGCCTTAGATAATGTTTTAACTTTTAAGACTTGTGGGTAGAATAATGCACCCTGCCTTCTTTTTATGGACCGCCACTGGTACATGTGAGTCGGAGAAGAATGATTACACTTCCTCCACTTAATGTAGCCACACACATGTTTTCACCGTTTGAAAAAGAAACACATGTAGTTAAAGTTAATCATTTGATTTATGTTTGGTTTCCAGTTGCATTTCTTAGTTTTATGGTATTTGGTATAGAATTAATGATGAATGAAGTTCACCATGTTGGTTACATTCTGGTTTGAAGTTGTGCACCTCACGTGGTGTGTTCCCACGTTGATTATTATGAACTTGAGACCGTAACCCTGCTCTTTAACCCAAGGGCGCTCAACTCCAGTCCTCAATACCCTCCCAACAGGTCAGGTTTTCAGGATATCCCTGCTTCAGCACAGGTGGGTCAATCAGTAGCTCAATCAAAGCCAAAACGTCTAATGCGGAAGCTTGTGCAGTGACACATTTTTCATTTGTCTTGTTTATCTCAATCTTTCCGGTCTCCGTCAAATAAATGTGTGTTTTGTTCAACATTCTTTTCAAATGAATATAGTATGTTACTGGAAAGAAGCAGGAGATCTTAAATTATTTTGAATTAACATTGCCCGTAAATGAAAACCATCAATGCTGGTTGTAATGATTGTGGTTGCTTCCTCTAGTATTGTCATTGAAGAATCTATGATGCCCAATTATTTTCTAATCTCAAGAGGAGGAAAACCGTCGAGTAGGTTGTTGTTGTTTGGAGCAATGCAGTCTGACACACTCGCAACTCTTGTTTTTAGCTGAGATAATCGTTGCGTGTTCTTAATAATAATAATAGCATGTTCTTGTATAGCGCTGCTAGTTTTACGTAGCGCTTTACAGAGACATTTTGCAGGCACAGATCCCTGCCCCGTGGAGCTTACAATCTGTTTTTGGTGCCTGAGGCACAGGGAGATAAAGTGACTTGCTCAAGGTCACAAGGAACAGACAGCAGGAATTGAACTAGGTTCAAACTCTCAGTGCCAGTCAGTGTCTTTACTCACTGAGCCACTCCTCCCATTTTAAATCTTTCATGCAAGCTCTAAGTTCTCAGAGATGGTTCAAAATGTAATGTAAGTACGTTTCAGTTCTAGAGTAATACAGAACATTTTCTGGGCATCTTTTACATGCTCACCATTGTTACTTTTGTCTTCATCACCAAAAACATTGTAATCACCTCAACATATTCACTGTATGATCTGAACAACAACCCTATTATGAGAAGATCATATATATATGTAGCCAGGTCCCCCCTCTGCTCTGCGACCCCCCCCCCCCCCGTTACCTCCACTGCCGGGATCGATGGTGGGGGCTGCCGGAGCCAAGCGGCAGACCCGCCAGCAATTCTGGAGGGTGGGGGCCGAGCAGGGAGCGCTCCGGTGCTCCCCGGCGGCTCTTGTGCAGGGCGCCGCCATCTTGCGCGAGTTCGGCATGCGCAGTGGAGCTCCGACGGCTGGACCAGTTGCGCATGCGCAGTGATAGCGCACGAACCCTAGTCTACCAGGGAAGGCTCTTGGACGGTACTACAAGTCCCATGAGCCTCGGGAGCACCCCACGTGATGCCAGGGAGCCTATAGGGCTGAAGGATCTCCCTGCAGAGTACAATGGATACATTTTGCGAGGTTTTTGCAGACAGGCAGTCAGGACCAGGAAGAGCTAGGGGTAGGAGGTGAGTGCAGGGGTCTGTGACCCACTGCATTAGGCCAGCAGCCCCCTAGGCCCTAGTTAGGTCCTGAGCCACCTAATAGCTTGTGGTGCTGTAGGGACAGGCCCTATGTTAGGGACCCTGCCCCATTAGCTGTTTGATAGTTAGGGACACAGCGGACGCTGCGCTTCCCGCCAAAAGGCTTGGGCTCAAGCCTACGCCATTAAGAGAGCTGGACTATCTTCAGGGTGTGATCGCCCCTGACGGATCACCACGCGGGTGAACCCTGGACGTCGTGCAGGAGATCGGTGGATCCTTTGTGAAGATCCTTTAAAGCCAGGTGCCGCCGCACTGGGCAGGTATCGTTATATAAGTGCACCAACAGAGTACTCACACATAGTGGCAGCGCTGACCATGGGACAAGGGTTATACTGTGGACACGGTGTGGGGGTACACGGGGGTGGGCACTGGGTACACACTCCTAAGTGGGAGTGAATGACATTTGGGACTTTGGTACAGAGTGGTACAGTTATTGATGTTGATGTCATATGGTTAACGCACATGTATTGTGTATGTTATATTCTTCATATAGTAAACGGTTATACTTATACTCCAGTGTATGTGATTACTATATGCGGGTCCTGTGTGAGGTCCATTCTACATTCCTAGAATCCTATATAGGTGGAGGCGCTGTATGGTAGATCGTTACAGAGAAGCACCCCAGGTTCCCATCAGCGGAGGCCTCCTGTAAACCTGCAGGTATACGCACCACACCTGGTAACATATAGGTTTCCCCTTACATACACTCTATATGCGATTGGGTGGGGGAATACCCGTTACATAAATATTTGTTAATGTGCTATGGTTTAGAAGCTACGTTTTAGGCCTTACATCGGAAAGGTGAGTGAACCTACACGGTTTCATTTTAATGTTCACGTTTGGCGAGCTGTAGAAATGTAACGTAAATCCGAAGACAAAGCTGTTTATCTGCCGTTGACTGACCTCCTCCAGCGCCCCCTCACCCTGTGATAGAATTGGAGGAAATCAAAAAGGGAAAGACTTGCACGGAAATGAAGATGAACATATCGGTGCACGAACAATAAATACATATGTTAATAATGTTATCTGACTCTTCGAAATATGGAACATGTGGATTTAACCAGATCTGAAATGTGGATGATCCATAGGAAAAAAGCAGCTGCACAGGATAATGGGAGGTGGCACTTTCCTGGTGACATCACCATGCCAGAGGCACGGATTCCAAGTGGAAAATGACTTTGAATTTTCTTTTTAACAGAAATCTGAATTCTTGACCGGTAATTAGCATGAACGGAAAAAAAAAACCCAAACCATCCGAAATCGGTCTTGAAAATGGTAAACAATGAAGCTGATAAAATGTTAGAAAAGAGCTTTAACTTCTTTTAAATCCAGAATAAGTCGTTAAAATTGGGTAAAGGCTTCAAAGATCAGTCCGTGTTGAGCTTCACTTTTTCACGTGTGTTATAGCAGTAGACCAGGGGGGGGGGGGCTCTACTCCAGTCCTCAGGACCACCCAACAGATCCGATTTTAAGGCTATCCGTGCTTCAGCACAGGTGGCTCAGTCTTGGACTAGGGGGAGGTCTTGAGGAGTAGAGTTGAGCAGCCCCGATATAGACCTTGACGGAAATGTAATCCACATAACATGCATAAAACACACTCGCCAGAAGCAGAAGGGTATTTTTTCTCCCGTCATTTCTTCTATTTGAAGTCCTTGGGTCATTTAGCTTTCATGGAGACACATACAGACACGCGTGTTAAAGACTAGTGTTTAGAAAGATATGGGGGCCCATATATACGAAGTGGGGCCATTCCATAAGACACCTGATAGCCCATTGAAGTGTCTGATAGAGATAGATTACACATTATAACGGGGAATTTCACTTTTTATAAATGAGTCACTTTGGATAACACTTGAACATATGGGACATGTGCAACCACTTTACCCTGTGGATTTGTGCAATGTTTACCATAACATTGTCACCATGACGTTTAGGAACAATGTTTCTCTTAGAAAGATAAGGAAATTATCCAAATAATTGAATGAAATGTACTTTGCTGACTGCTTCTGTCCATTTTTTTGGATACAATAGTTCCTAATCTTTCAGTGCTACAATAGATATTCCTTTTTTTTCTTAACTCCAGGATTGATTTTCTTTAATCTGTTGATCTTTTAACTGCAATATTGCCGCTACCTAAATTGATAAGTATACAGGCGCCACAGCAAGAAGCTACTTAAAAAACAAAAACAAAACTATTTAGTAGAATTTCTTTCAAAGAACAAGAGCCAAGAAGCATCATTAATAAAAAAAAAACCAGTTTGATCACATTGAAAAGCAAACTCTCATACATATGTTGGATTACTACTTCATGCCATCGTTAGGCTGCGGATAAGCGCTGACCCGTGCTGAGGCACGCTCACACTCGGCCCTGCAGCCGCAATGAGAGCGGCTTTAGCAGGGTCTCGCTTACGCTTCCGCACGCTTGCCAAAGTCTTACCAAAATTTTAAAATCAAGCGCTCAAGGGAGCGCAGGGCCGGTCACGTGAGCGGTTCGCCCAATGAGGACGAACCAGCTCCGTGATGTCACTGGCCCGCCCCCCGACACGCCCCCGGACGGCGCGCGGACCAAGGCCAGGGAAAGCACCCGCTTTCCCTCAGCCTCCGCACGGCTGCAGTCCTATGGACGCAGCCTTATACATCTCTTCCAGGGCAGAGCTTCAGGAGACCTCAGCAGATTTAGCTCTGTTTTAATGGAGCAATCAAAGCCGTGTTTTATTTATTTGTTATTACAGGATTGAAGTTGGTGGTCTCTGGAGCTCAACACCATTACTTTCTGCTCCTGGAACCCACTGCTTCCAGAGGTGCCTCCTGAAGGGGGTGCAGTTGTCTCCTGCAGTTTAAAGCCCCCAGTCACATGGGCCAATAGGAAGCCGCACCAGATGATGTCACGGCTTCCTATTGGCCCGCGTGGCGCTGGAGCTTTGATAAGCAGCCATCATGTGGACCCTGGAGTGGCTACCGGCACCCACTATGGAGGTAAGTACTTCTGGAAGTAGGGGGTCCCGGAGCTGAAATGAATGATGTTCAACTCCGGGGACCCCCTGCATCAATCCTGTATTTAAAAAATAAAAAAAATGGCTTGGATTGTACTTCCTCTTTACCTTGTAGATCTCTCATTGGACCTGGCTAAATATTAAGATCGCAACCATGTAAGAGAACATTTCAGCTTTTGGGAATTAGAAAAAAATACCATCTATCGGTTGTCGTGCAGACGAAGTTCACGATCTTCACATTTCATTCTGGAATTTAGCTAAAAAAATATGAAAATAATAGTATTGCATAAAACTAATTCAATCCAATGCAGGTAAAATCAACTGAGTGAACCATGCATTAATACTTTTCCTATATAGGAAGAAAGGACAAAGCATCATATTTTGTATGTGAAAATACTGTATCGTGATGGTGTCTAATATTGCAGGTTTTTAAAAAAACAAACAAATGTGATTCACTGGTGCAGGAGGATTTACAGATGTCATATTATTGCCTTTTGATTACAATAATAATTTTTAAATAAATAGCGATATTCTGTAGCAGTTAGGTCATGTAATTATCTAATCATCAGAGAGTGGTTATACTGCGTTATAAATAATTAGGGATGTATACTGCAATAGGGATAAGTCCATAGGCATGTTCTTTTACTAAAAGTGTATATTTTCTACAGTGTATATTATTTAAAAAAAACCTCAAAGCAACAATACTACTGTACATTCCCCCTTTTTCTTTTCTTATTTGTATATGTGATGATGAATAATCCTACATTCTTACCTAAGCTGGCAATCGTTTGGTGGTCCTGTTATAAATGTGGAAAAATCCTTATTGTGTGCCTAACATAATGGCTGCTTCAGTCAGTGTAACTCAGCAGCTACAATGTATCCTTATATTACTAAGGTAACATTATCTATTGTTACAGTTTACAGCTCAAACTGCTGGGAATATTGGCAACAAATGACCACAAACCGGAAAGTGTTGCAAAGATCTTGCACTGCTTGGAATTGGATTAAAACCTGCTAAGAAATCAAAAGATGCTTTAAAACTAATAAAAAAATGGCCTGAAGAGTTGAATTTAAAAAAAAAATGTAAACAGTCACAATTATCTAATAGTGTGTGTGCGTGTGTGTGCGTGCGTGTGTGCCCGAAAGGAACAGATGTACTTATAACACTGTCACATATGACAGGAATAAAGAAAGTCAGCAGTGTCCAGATTGACACAATCTTATAAGATTTCACATGTTTTGCTGCTTTCAATCACTTACTCCTCTTAAATCTGCTCATGGAAAAAGAACTAAACCAAATATATATAGTATAAATACCATTCACTGTAGTTGCATTGGATAATTGAAATAATTCCTTGCCAAACATTACTATTTATGAACATCATTTTTGTTTTTAACTGAAAATAAAATCAGCTTTAAAAAAACACAAAAACATTTAGGTGTTACAATTTCTTACCTCTTTTGAAGCGGAAGTTCATATTTCTAAACCATGTTCTTTTCTTCCTTAATGACATATTAATATTAAGGAGCACATGTCCACAGTAGATTTAGGGCTGGCCGGGCTACAGATGCAGTGACCGTTATTGAAACACTTCACGCGGTGTATACCTCGGAATACCCATGTCATGGCGCGGGATTTCTTCCAACAGTACCGCTTTTAGACGCGAGTGCAGGCGAGTGCAGGAAATGGCATTTTAGTGTTCTGGCTTTTAATCACCTGAAATTGACACAGTAGCACAGTACTGTACACATTACAATTCATTCATTTCATTTAATTGCACACGATTGGGGCGATTGGCAGCGTTAATGCCGCGTGGCGTACAGCAGCGCACATGAAAACGGCGCCGTGATTTGTTCGAATAACGGCCGCTGCATCTGTATATCAGAACTATAATTGTAGACAAAACCAGACATAGCATGATGCTTGAGGTTTACAGGTTTCTTTAGTTACAGTTCCCTTAAAAATATGTAATAATCTTGGGAGCAGCCGTTCAGTTTCTTCGAATATTGAATGCATTCATTCAACCGTTTCCACCAGTCTTCCTCTAATTTCCTCCCGTCAGAGCACCAATCAGGAGAAGGGAAAGAACCCATTGGAAGGTCACTGCAGGTCCTTCTCAGCTCAGAATGATCTCACATTAAAACATCCCAAGATTCACCTTACCGTCATTACAAACTACATTTGAACATACTCTTCAACATACTTTTTATGATTGGTTTAAATGTTTTATTTAACCCATTAGACATATCGCTGCCATTGGCTTATAGCAGTGCATCTGTAATTGCTGGAGTAACCTGAAGTGCATGGAGGGAATTCATGTTTTGCAGATACAAATGATGTTTAACAAGTGAGGGGAAGGTCCATCAGACTCGTGAGTCTTTCAATTTACAATTTCCCTAAAGCCGCTTCCAGGAAATACCAGAGCAGCCCATCTCTGGGAAAACTTCCTCTATTTCTCTTTTTCTTTATTGTACACCCCAGAGTAGCTATGAACGCTCTTGCGTTGTTGACTGTAAATCAAACATTGTTTTCTTAGAACTAAGGAAGTGTCTGCTGACTTCTGCTTTGCACAATTAAACACACTCTAAATATGTGTCCTCTGAGGCAACAAAATGGTTTTATGTACGGTCTGGATGTCAGATCTGCCCCAGTAGTTGGCATATTTATCCTCTCCTAATTGACACTGGCTGGTTTGCGGAGGTTTTGGACTGTCCTGTGGAACGCCACTTTTGGAACTAGTAATCATTGCCTTAGGTGAATTTAGTGGCTAACTGCCCCTTAGGGATTCACTGCCTAGTCAGGTTTTCATTTCCCTTTCAGAATAGGCGCAGTCCCTCAGCAGCAGCGTGCTTTGGTCTGGGGATGCTCCTCTGTTATACTGCCCATCTAGGCTTGATTTTCTTTCACTTTGATAAGGAGCTTTTCCACCAAACACTGCATCTGTTGATTTGTTTTAGGGAGTAAGGGAAGTACCTTGGGTCATCCAGATCTTTGGGAACGGACTTAAAGAAGCGGTTCACCCCCGAAACGTTGCCCCCCTTATTCCCCTGCATCCCCCTTGTTTCACTTGTCTTTTCCCTTTCCCCACCCTGTGTTTCTACCTCCCCTTGTGTTGCGTTTAGACTTCAGTGGTTCTTCACACGTTAGTACATTAGTTTAATCACATAGCATATTGATTCTTATTGTGGTTCTACTTATTGTTGTTATGTATATTTTCTTTCCATCATATTAAAATTAATTTGTCTTATCCCCAAAATCTGCATATACGAGTGCCAGGAATTTACCTTCTTTGTATTATGTTTATGTGGAGGGATTAGGGTTCCCCTGTGCACCGGCTATTTTTCATTTATTTATCTTTTTTTCATTTATCCTTAATCGAGTGCTGTTTATCATTTATATTTACACAATGTGTAATTTTACGTTCTTACCTAAGCTGTCAATTGCTTGGTGCTCCTGTTATATAACATAGTTGCCTTTCAGTAACTCAGCAGCTACAATGTATCCTTATATTACTACTGTAAAGTAACATCTATTGTTATAGTTTACATCTCAAACTGCTAGAAACATTTACAAAGATCTTGCACTGCTGGGGAGGTGGGCTAAATCCTGCTATAGAAATCAAAGAATGCTTTATAACTCATTAAAAATGGCATTACAAGTTGAATGAAAACAAAAAACAGTCACTATTATCTAATACTGTACTACAGAACTGATTTATATAAAAAAAACAAAAACAAACAACATGAAAATGTCATGTTTTGCTGCATTAAATACCGGCATTCTGGCAGGGGGTCTGCCCCTTCTGTTAAACTGAAGTGTTTTTTCCAGCTGTTTAATTTATTGATCTATTTATATTATTATTACAACAGGATTGAAGCAGGGTGCCTCCGGAACTGAGAGATTTTTGGAGTAATGGTGCTCACATAGAAGTGTGTATTCTGTGTTAATTTAGTACTCTGATCACACAAGATTAATCCAGGCCATAATAACCATACTGGAATCACTCATAGTGCTTTACAGTCCATAAACATATACTGTATCCAGGGGACAAATTACCTAGCGGTGTCCACTTGACTACCGCAACCAATAGTACAATCATTTGTATATTAACCCCCTCTAGAACCTAAGCATCCCCAAATGTAGGGTCAAAGGTAAACATTTTAAGGACCAAAGCCCATTACCTGCCCCTGGGGGTATCCAGAATGAGTCTGAGGTTCCAGAGCGTGCAGTCCTGCAGAGTAGAATCAGCAAACGAGTAATGTAGAGCAAAGGAGCACAGCAAAAACGTTGTCCAGAAGAGAATAATTTGAGGGCAACTCCAGATAAAAAGTAAAAGGATTTAAATTCATCCGATCACAATGGAGATGACAAAAGCCAACGCACCAACGCGTTTCATCCCGTAGGGACTTTATCAAGACTTTATCTCCGGAACTGAACTGTGTTAAATTCAGCTCAGGGGGGCTCTCTGCTTCTGAAGATACTTACCTCTGTAGGGGTGCCGGTATCACTGCAGCAGGGAACTGCCTAACAAAATAGAACAGGCACCTATACCGACGAGGAGAGGCAGATCAGTGGGCACCACGATGCAGGAAGAAAGTTTCTGAGGCTGGACTGTGCTGTATGGAAAATCCTTTATTGACAAATGGTTAAAAAGAGGAGGGGAGGCATACCCCTGCACCTCTAACGCGTTTCACCCAGTAATTGGGATTTTGAAAAAGAAACTTTCTTCCTGCATCGTGGTGCCCGCTGATCTGCCTCTCCTCGTCGGTATAGGTGCCTGTTCTACTTTCCACATCAGCAAAGGAGCACACAGAGCCAGTTGATTCCGTGGACATACGTGAGTACATTACATTGCTGCCTCATGAGAGCTGCCCCAGGCATTCAGGGTCTTAATAGCTCAGGGTGACAGAGAGGTCTAGAGGGGTTCCAGGACTCCCCCTTACAACTCTCTATGCTCCTGCAAGACCGTCTGCCATCTAGGGGTTAATACACACAGCCTCAAGCACGCATTTATAACACCACGTGACCTGGTTTCTTAAGCAGAAAGACTTTCATTATTTTTCAAACAGTGGATTAAAAGCTCTGGAGCCCTGGTTGATTGGGGCCTCCACCCCAGTATTTTTTGTTGCCTAACAAAATAGCAGTGTTTAAACGTCCCGCATTATGCAATAGGAAGCTGTGACATCACGCGGTGTGGCTCCCTATTGGCCCACGTGATCGGAAACATTTAAACTCCAAGAGATACTGGCACCACTACAGTAGGTAAATATCTCTGGAAGCAGAGGGTCCTGTAGCTGAAATGAACACAGTTCAGCTCCGGAGACCCCCTGCTTTAATCCTATAATAAAAATAATAATAAAAAAATGAAATCTGTATTGCTGCTTTAACACAGTAGGAACAGTAGCTGAAGCACTTGTATTTGCTGGTACCAGTTGTACTGTGGCTGCACCCGTGTGTGTGTGTGTGTGTGTGTGTGTGTGTGTGTGTGTGTGTGTGTGTGTTCCAGAAGCCTGCTACTACTGCTCAGCCCATGTTAGAGGAACTGTCTGTGACCGAGTTGAGCTTGGAGAAGGTAATTCTTCCACATCTTCAACCTCACTCTTTGTAGCTCGGTATGAAAGGAAGCAGGTTCGTATGAGGATCTGCTGGTTTCCTCTATGTTGGAGACTGATTTTGCTAGGGACACCTTTGACAGCAGCAGTCAATCTATGCCAGTGGTTCTGAACCTCTTTTGGTCGACGTATCCCTTGTTCTCAGTGTGAGATGTCACCTTCCCCTTCTCAAAGGGGACTTAGTGACAGCATAAAAATAAACTGTGTATTATCACAGACAAGATACTACAAATCAAAAACCTTTATTGAGAATCCAAACAAAGCTTATTGCTCATTTTATAAAAACTTCATTCCATCACAGAAAAGTTGAACAAGTTGTACTGCCAAAACGTAGTCTTAGTGCGAAGACTGCTGCTGCTTATTAACAACCAACACTTTCCGACTTGCAAGTATTTTGCCAATGTCATTATATGGATTTAATTATGGCCCCCTGCAGACGCACTTACCAGAACTCCCTCCTACTGTCTGTACGTTCTCCCTACCTAACAATTAGACTGTAAGCTCCTCGGGGCAGGGACTCCTCTTCCTTAATGTTACTTTTATGTCTGAAGCACTTATTCCCATGACCTGTTATTTATATTATCTGTTAATTATTTGATTACCACATGTATTACTACTGTGAAGTGCTATGTACATTAATGGCGCTATATAAATAAAGACATACAATACAATATATGCAAAAGTTTGGCAAAACATGCTTGCTAAGCCGGCAACTCGCCAGACATTTCTGTGGCAATTGCTTGTTGGCCCCAATGACCAAATAATGCTGCACATTAGTGGCTTGACAAAAAACTGGGATGTGCTGAACGAAGGGACTTAAAAACCGGACATTAAATAATAAAATTACATTCGAAGAAAAGTAAGTCACTCTTCTAAATATATCTCATGTACCCCCTGATGAGGCTTCACGTACCTGCTGGGGTCCATGGTCCCTAATCTATGCCAACTGATCCCTAGAGCCGCAAAGGTGGCACCCATTTTCTTCTAAACCAGTAGAGTGAGGTTGCCCATGTTCTGTCCAACTTTTATTTAATTTCACCTGGCCTCAGTAACTCCTATCCCTCAGTACATATTATTACATTGTACTTGAAGTGTTATCAAGGTTACAAATACAATCAACACAATAGATATCCCTTGGAGGTTTGCTGTTAGTAGACAGTGTACTGCAACACATCAGCTGGTTTAGCTCACACTGCTAGAGCTGTTGTTCTGAATTACAGAGATTGCGTGGGTTCAAATTATGATCCTGTTGGGTCTGACACCATACCCCATTCCTAAGGTGCCTTAGACTTGTCAACCCGATAACACTTTGCATGCTGTGTAATCACTTCCTGCAGTTTGTAGAGTTTTATTTATTGTATAAGAAAGTATTTAAATTCAGTATGTATCTGGCACTCTGGCAGATGGAACAATGAATATTTTTGTCCCCGTACTGTTATACCGTAGCCATTTTTGTGCATATCAGTCATGTAGTACCAAAAATAAGTGCATATACCTGAAGTAGCTCCCTTTCTCTGGCTTCCTTTAAAAGCAGACCACTTCCTGTTTGACCATTTAATGTTCTTGTGGAGCATATCTGAGATACCTGTGAGATATGCTAATGGCTAGATTAGCTACATGTGTGAGCAGTGAGCAGCTAAAAGTAGGATGTGACATGAATACTCCCAATCAGCTGGTTTAGCTCACACTGCTAGGGCTGTGGCCTAGAAAAGCAGTGGTTGTGGGTTCTAGTTGGGTCTGACACGATATTCTAGTCATTAGGTTTGGTGCCTTAGGCTTATTATGAACTATATATAGTTGGTATGGAAATCATTTTAGAAAGTGTGGGATGGGACTTATTTAAATATACTTTGCATATCTCTCAGGTGTGCTTCTTTTTCAGCACAGGTATGTCTCCCTAATTTATTTGGAGGGATTTTTGAGGGGATATATATATATATATATATCCCATATTCCCCCCCACCCAGACACAGATACTATATCTAGGGTGTGTGAGGGCTGGCTACACGTGTTTGAGTGGTGCGTACCTGCCGGTAACAGGAGGGCCTAAGCTTCCCGCGATGATGTTGGGGACACAGGACTAGGCTTCTGGGGTAGTTGCCTCATTCTTTAGTGGTGGTGCAGTGCCTCCGTCCTCTATACCTTCCCAGCGATATGGGGTAGGACCCGTATAGAAGAAATAACCCTGGTCCCAGGGTGGATGCTCCAGAATCACACACAGTCTCTTTGGTAAAATCAGCAAAGGTCTCTTTATTGACTCTAGCTCGCACACAGCAGCCTTGGCAGCACACAGCAGCAGCAGCACACAATACACTCCCAAATGTGTACAGGCCTTCTCCTCTCCATTCCTTTCCTCCAAGATGCACTCCGACAGGATGGTCTGTGAGGGGCCTCAATACCCCAATGCCCACCTCAGAGGGTATCCTCTGGGTGGGGATAGATCTTCCATCACCCCCTCATCCGGGTGAGGGGCATTGGTCCATCGTAGCTCTGCTCACTCTCCAACTATATAGGCCAGAGTTCTCTCTCTCCTGCTCCCAGGAGAGAGCTTGACCTACTCCTTTCCTCCAACTCCCAGGACAGACAGCTAGACTGACTCGAACTCTATCACTCACAGGAACTGGCTCCTAAATAGAGTCAGCCCCACCTCTCATGATGTCAGCAGGACCTCCCCTCTGTCTCATGCCTGCAGCAGAGTCAGGGGCCTGCATCTATCACTCAAGGCAGGGCGTGAAGGGGGGAAACCCATGATTACTACTGGCGCCTGCCCTTAACAGGACTTACCACAGTAGGAGAAAAATATGTATAGCCCATGCTGTTTACAGGGGGCTACATATACAACTGACAATTGCTAATAAAATTACAAAGGGCTCTTTCTCATTGATTTTTAAGAATCCATTTGCGGGTGGTCAAATTTGTCCGCAATTTTGGATTTCTCTTTTGGAGAGTGATCTGCGGATCAAAGGAACCGCCCGATCCGAGGCAGATCCAAATTCGCAAAAAACGGTTCCTCAGTCACAAAGTAGGAAAGCAGGAGGAAAGTTAGGAAGAGGTGCAGAGTGTGAGGAGGATACAGAGGGGATGACTTTACATGGAATCCACCTTTGTCTTGAAATAGTCAGCAAATTTCTGAGGTGAAATAGAGGAAGAAAAAAAAGGTAACACAGTGGTCTGAGACAGTGAAGAGTCGCTGTGGATTAGATTTGTGAGTTTTGATTAGAGAAGAAAAGTAGGTTTGTTTAGTCTGGGATGGGGCAGAGTTGAAACAGGACTATACTGTATTTGTAGTGAAGGAAGTCAGGGAGAGTATGAGATTTCCTCCAGAGGCGTTCAGAGGAGCAAGTGCAGGAATGCAGCATGCGTGTGTGAGAATGTACAGTAGCTAAAGTCTCGGGTTAGAAGGGCCAGAGCAGCAGAGCGAAAGAG
The DNA here is from genome assembly GCF_040206685.1 of Ascaphus truei. Lineage (NCBI taxonomy): Eukaryota > Metazoa > Chordata > Amphibia > Anura > Ascaphidae > Ascaphus > Ascaphus truei. Next base: position 137,873,422 of record NC_134484.1, on the reverse strand, counting down.
GAGCATGTAGATCAAGAGTGTGGGATAGGGCAGAGTTGTAGTTCATGACCAGGTTGTCAGTCTGTAGCTTGTCAGAGTTTGTAGCACAACGTCAAGAGCTTTAGTTGCTTCTCATTTAGGCCTCGGCCATGCTCCCTGCTGGCGTGCTGAGGCGCAAGGAAAGCGTGTGCTTTCCCTGGCCTTGCGGTTGCTTACCGCACGCGCCATCAGCGGGCTGTCAAGGGGCGGGCCGGTGGCGAGCGCGTCACTGGCCGGGGGCGGGCCAGTGACGTCACGGAGCTGGTTCGCCCTCATTGGGCGAACCGCTCACGTGACCAGCCTGTCGCGCCGGCAAGCGGGGGAATTTTAAATTCCCCTAAGACCTGCGCTTCCTCAAGCGCGCGGACACGCAGGTGAGCCCCTACTAAAGCTGCTCTAATTGCGGCTGTAGTGGCTCAGTGCTGAGCGGGAGCGCACGTCAGCACGCTTCCGCCAGCAAGCGCTAAACATGGCCAAGGCCTTAAGTTACTATGAAGATTCAACATCCTCTTCATCCTCACCCTGAAAGCAATTGGCTTTGTTCCAACTTAATTCCTCTTGCCTACCTTTGTCTTGCTTTCACTCCTTGTCCCATATTGCCAGGGCACTCTCACTTGAGAGAACATCATTTATTTTTTGCATGAATTATGGTGTAGAGCAGATATTACACAATCTCATACTATTCTCACTCTCCAAAATACTAATTCTCATGCTTTTTCCTTCTGCTTCCTCCGTGGCCTCTGATTTGGTTTGATAACGGCTTCTTCTGCTGTTGTATAGTGTTGCTATTACTGAGCCTCTATCCTCCTGTATCCGCCTGGCTTTCCCATTTTACTCAACTACTGTGCAAGTCACACAAAACAATGTTCTGTAATCTGTATATGTACAAGTTTTTCACTTGGGAGAAATGTAAATGTAGCTAGGTCCTCCTCTGCCTGTTGCCCCCCCCCCCCTCACCTTGCTGGCGCGGGCGCCGCCGAGCCCCATGGCGGACCCGTCAGCCGGTCGCAGGAGTGGGGGCAGATAGGATCATGTGCGGCCGGTTGCCGGGGACGCGTGCGGCCGGTTGCTGGGAACACGGTCACGTTGCGAGGACTCCCGAAGCAGGGCGCCGCCATCTTCATTGCGGTTGCGCATGCGCAATGGGTCTCAGCAGCCGGTGGCCACTACGGAGGTTGGCACATGCGCAAAGGAAATGCGCGCAAGGCGGTCCAATGGGAGAATAGCTCCCAAAAAGTATACAGCCCCCAGGGTGCACAGGGGCAGAGTCAGGTGACGCCAGGTAGCCAATAGGGCTGTAGGATCTCCCTGCAGAGGAGATTGGATACATTTCACTCGCTGAGCCCATGCTAGTCGGCGCCAGGAGAGGCTAGGGGAAGGAGGTGAGGGTGCAGGAGTCAGTGACTCACTGCACTAGGCCAGCAGCCCCCTATGCCCCAGTTAGCCCTGAGCCACCCAGTAGGTTGTGTTGCTTCAGGGACAGGCCCCAGAGTAGGGACCCTGCCCCTTACTATTACAAGTGCTAGTTAGGGACACAGCAGACGCTGCGCTTCCCATCCAGAGGCTTGGGCTCAAGCCTGCTCCACAGAGAGAGCGGAACTGTCCCAAGGGTGGACCGCCCTCACAGATCTTCTCACCGGAGGGACCGGACATCGCCAGAAAGCTCGTCTGATCCTTTGCGAAGACTCTTTAATGCCCAGGTGCCGTCGCACTGGGCAGGTGATGTTACGCACATGCACACAAGAGTACTCTCACATAGTGGCAGCGCTGACCACGGGACAAGGGGGATTATACTGTGGACACGGTGTGGGGGTGCACGGTGGTGGGTGTGGGGGATTATGTGATATCCTTATGCAGTGCTAACCTTGAATGTGATTAGTATACGTTATGCTCAAATATGCAGTAAAGCCTGTCCTGTTTTACAACTGTTTGCTTACCGTGGTTGTTTCCTTTGAGGGCCTCCTCCCACTCCGTTGGGATCCCTCCCAGGTGGCGGCGTTGCACCACAAGATTGTTATATGTATGTACCCCAGGCTCCCCACCGGAGGCTTAGGCTCCTGAGAGCCACACAGGTATACACAGCAGTAGTAGTGTCTGTATTCACAGGGAATACCCGTTACATTTGGAGGTGCTGTTGAGAGCAGCCCTGGGGTGCCCTACTCAGTAGTTCACGTAGTATCCTATCCGTCAGCATGCCTGCGCTCACGCCACAACAAGTGGCCGACTGGGCCGAAAAACTAGGAGAGCTCCTGCGACACGTAGTCACCGTAGAAGGGGTACCTGCCGATGTATCCATGTTTACTGTCTGCAGCGCAGTAAGGACATTACCTGGTCTGGCGGGAGCCCGCCTCATCAGTAAGCACTACAACATTGACCAGCAAGAGACCACCCTACTGCTGGCCACCGAACAAGCTATACCCCCTGATAGAGGCCCACAAGTAGTGTATCTACCAGAGACTTTACCGCAAGGGTGCCCTCTCATTTACCCTGGAACTGTTTCCAGTCACATAACTTCCCCTACTGGACATGCAGGTTGGGAAGGCAAAGATATGGCCGCCAGTACACCCATCAGATCAGACATATCCCTACCCCGAGTGACCTTCTCTTCTGATGCTAGGCAAGGGGCCACCAGCTGGGCCGGTAGCCCACCAACATCACCGGTCCCTAACAGGTTAATGAGCAGCTTCACACCTACCCCTAACAGTCAGGGAGCGGGGATCGCAAGTCCCTCAGACAGGGGCGGCTCCATGCTGGGAGTGACCTTCCCGCAGCTTGTGGAAGCTATAATTACGTCAGCACAAGCTCAGAATTACCGGAAGTTGAAGGCGTTTTCAGGAATGGTTCCTGTCCCCGCAGGTGAGGAAAGCATCGAGTCTTGGAAGGAACACACCCTCAAGGTGATCAATGAATGGCCCTGCTCTGAAGCGGTAAGACGTCAGAGAATTCTGGAAAGCCTCAGACCCCCGGCAGCCACCATGGTCAGTGCACAGTGCAACCAAGACCCTGATCTCTCTGCTCATCAGATGGTAGGCTTGTTAGTATGGCAAATATGAAGAGGCAAATCTATCTATCTATGGCAAATATGAAGAGGAGAGTGAGCTGTGGTTCAAATATTACGGTCTCAGACAGAAGGAGAAAGAAGACCTGTCAGATTTCCTTCAACGAATTCAGCTGGTACTGTGGAAATTGCGAACATGCGGCCTCATTCCAGCCTCAGATATGGACGAATACCGGCGCAAACAGTTCCCCCGAGGGGCCATTCCCACGCATCACATAGTGATCATGATCAGGTGCTCACTAATGGAGGGGCCTCCCCCTACATTCATGGACATTTTGGGGATCGTCAAGGGGCATGAAGCTGCATACGGGCACCAAGATCAAAGATCCACTTGCGAGTGACATCCCGGGAGCCTCCGCTCGCCGGGTCAAGAAACCTGTCAAAGAGGAAGAGGGGCCACCCAAGTCGCCCTCAATGAAAGGCCGAACTTCGGGGAGATCTTCCCCCACTTACCCAAGACGACTTGATCCCAAAGATATCGTCTGCTATGGTTGTGGACAGAAAGGCCATTTCTCCAGAGAGGGCCCTGAAGGAGTCAACCAAGAAAAGAAAACTCCCGGTAAAGGAAGCTCGGCTAGGTCCATGATCTGCTGGATACAGACCACAGAAGCCAAGACATCCGAGGCCACCCCTGCGCCTCCTGAAGATCCTACTGACCTAAGCCCAGACGATGGAACTCCGCCCAGGGAGGCTTACAGTCAGGTAGGCCCATCTGCCATCATGCGCGTGGTAGTTGAAGGAGTCTATGCCTCTGCTCTACTGGACACCGGGTCCCAAGTGACCATAATATACCGACAATTCTATGACCAACACCTCAAACACTGTCCCCTGCGGTTGGCGGAACATATGAAGGTGAGGGGGTTAAGTAATGAAGATTACCCCATCGATGGGATTGTGAGAGTTCAAAAATGTAATGATCTGTATCCACAGCTAGATACAGTAAAATCCCTATTATGGCGCACCGCAGACCTTTATGTTATATTGCGGTCAGAGTTAGCAGAAAAAAATATATATAAAATCAATTTTATTAACATTAGTATGTAGTGTTTAAAAACTGGACATATATATAGTTGAGTATTATATATGTCTATGTATTGTACTGTAGTCACTCAGTTGATCCTTTTGATTCAAGCTAAGATAGATTTGTAGAGCATTTTGTCTTAGTCAAATGTTACTTGCCGGAGATGTAGTTTATTTTGTTTGGTATTTGAGATTCTTTGACCTATGTCTGTGCATTATCATGAATTTTGAGATTAGTATTTTTTCAGGCTCTATAGTCTCCCCGCTTGCGCACAGCTTCGGTAAAGGTTGGGAGACGGTATTGCTGTTCAGGACGTGCTGACAGGCGCATGCGCGAGCTGCCGTTTGCCTATTGAACGATATGTACTTACTCGCGAGTGTACTTAAAGTGAGTGTCCTTAAACCGGGGTATGCCTGTATTTACGTTGTGATACTACCACTCTGATAAATGTTGGTTAGGGAAGGATGAATATTTCGGTAACTCCTTGCAAAGGAAGTCACAACGGCTGTGATGACTAGTTCTCATATAGTTTTGTGTAGTGCTATAGTAGCCAATGGTATTAGCCAGATATTATATTTTGGTTTAGCAAATGCCTAATGCGTGCTCTTTGCCAGTATTACATGACAGTATTACTCCATTCAAGTGAATATTATTGTGTAGCTGCAGTTCCCTATCGCGAAAAATTATTTTTATGCCTATGTCTCACTGCGCATGCGTCATCTTTGCTCCATGAGAGTCCTGTTTTGGTGATCAAGGCGATGTGCGGAGGAGAGACAGGGTAAGTGACACCTAGTTTGTAGATCAAAGTTTTTAAAACTTTCAAAGGAGAGGGTCTCTGAGCTACACAGGTAGAGTGATGCATAGATCGCTACTTGCACAGCAGGGTTAATAGGGAGGAAATGGTACTCTACTAATTCCTTGCAGAAAAAATCATCACATTGGCTGTGTGGGTTTCTATCATTTAGGTTCGTTTAGTGCTGTATTAGCCACTCACATTAGCCAAAATACTTCTTTGTTTTTGCAGATGCCTAATGAGTGCTCTGTATGAATCATATATCAGGTATGTCTTCCATTTAATTAGGAATTAAGTGTAGCTGCAGTTCCCTATAACGTTAATAGGCTGCCTGAATCTCAGTGCACATGCGTCACCGTCAGCCTGTGAGTGTCCTGCTTTGGTGATCAGGGCGATATACAAGGGGGGAACGGGGTAAATAATTCCTAATATGTGAATGAAAGTATGTTAAGTCTTTCAATGGAGGTGTTCAGTGAGTCACATATATAAAATGATGCAAGAGTCGCTCGTAACACTTCTGATGTGAATGTGGTAAGCTAAGGATGCCTACGGTTCCTATATGTAAGGAAGGGAGAGAATGTAACTTATTTGATACGGGTAAAACCCCTATGCAGTGAAAAAAAAATGCATTACCCTGTGGTAATGCGTTATCAACACCTCTTTAAATGGGTGTATCAGAATAGCGAAATAGTGCCACAGTCTAAGACGTACGTGCCAAGTATATACTTAGTAACGTTGTAACAGACTGTCAGCACACCGGCAAACTCCACGATCAAGCTGAGCTTAACTACAGTACAGAAACTAGTCGGCAAAGACCCGACGTACAGTACGTTTCGTCGCTATCTGCGACTTCTTCCGGGGTGGGCATATCCGCGTCCCTGTCGGCCCCTATATACGAAACTGTTGCCATGGCAACATAGGGACGCCAATTAGTGCCGAGAAACGTAAGTGGTGGTGCATAGGTACTGCACCCGAAGTGATCCAATGCAATGTGTAGGATCAGTTCATTCTGACCTTATAGTATACTGTATATAGTTTATAACAGATTCCACTCAATGTGGACAGGCTGAACAGGAGTCCAAATATATTGTTAACCTCTTCTGATCATAGAAAAGAGGTGTATACAAAGCTTTCATTAATGCCAGATGGATATTGAGTGTGTAACAAATATATCCATCTGGCTTCACACTGCAGCAGTTTTTTGTCCCAATTACCCTTACGTATGTTGGGGGGTACATGGTCAATTCCTTGAAATGTGAGTGTGTAGACATTTCCCGCATGTTTTTCCCGTACATGTCGGGAGACTGGAGTGTCTATCAAATTTCTGATTGATCGAAGGTGTTCCAGCACTCGTCTTCTTAGTTCTCTTTAAGTTTTGCCAACATACTTCATTCCACATGAACATGTAATCAGGTAGATGATCCCTATGCTCTTGCAGTTTATGAAATTTTTAATTATAAAGATCTGTGTATCTCCTGTGTTTGTAAACGTTTTGCTTTCTTTCATGTAGTCGCATACCTTGCAGTTATGGCATTTAAAGAAGCCTTTAATGCTTAACCATGTTGTGCTTTTTTTATTTTTGTTTTTAGTGAAGTGACTGTGTACCAAGTGATCTCTGATATTTCCTGAGCGTCTCCATACAATTGAAGGCCTGTCTTTGAGAACCTGATTGGGATCTTCATCACCCAGCAAGATGTGCCAGTGTTTGGTAAGTATTTGATTAATATCTTTCCATTGGTTGCGATATGTAGTTATACACCTTATTTCTTTTTTGGTGTTTTCTTTGATTTTATTTGTAAGGAGATCTTCGCGGGGTGTATTGACCGCGCGGTAGTATGCTGTTTTTAGTTGTCTTGCTGAATAGCCACGACTCAAAAAATTGACCCTCATTTTCTTAGATTCAGTTTTGAAGGTTTGTGTATCAGAGCAGTTCCGTCTTATGCGGAGGTACTGCCCTGTGGGTATACCTCTGATCAGTGGTTTTGGATGAAAACTATCCGCTCTTAGGTAGCTATTTGTTGCGTTTTTTTTCTTAAAGTTGCTAGTGGAGAGGTAGCCTTCTTCATTTTTGGAGATTCTAAGATCGAGGAAAGTGATGTTGGTGGCACTTATCTCTGAGGTGAGTTTGAGATTATGTTCGTTTGAGTTCAGCAGATTAAGAAAAATGTCTAGATCCCTTCTGCTGCCGTTCCAGAGTAACATTATGTCATCAATATACCCAAGTGACGATAATATACCGACAATTCTATGACCAACACCTCAAACACTGTCCCCTGCGGTCAGCGGAACATATGAAGGTGAGGGGGTTAAGTAATGAAGATTACCCCATCGATGGGATTGTGAGAGTTCAACTGGAGATACTCCAACTGAATACCGGCAAGGAACATCCCATGCATGTGGAGGCAATGGTATGCCCGAAGCCTCAAGGACAGTGTCAGTACCCGGTCATCTTGGGAACCAATACGGATATAGTACGAGCCGTAATCAGAGCCTACCTGAAAGAGACCAACGAATTACCAATGGCCAATCCACTCCTTGACCCTGTACTGAGAGAGGAGTGCAACCGAGTATATGCCTTAGAGCGTCACGGGGACCTCTACAATCGTCAACGCGGACTGACGACCATTTTACCAGGGGGAGTGCAACGCATGGCCGTCTGGTGCTGTTATCCCGATCGAGATGAGACCGATCATCTTTTCTCTCTGGAGAGTACCCCTGAGGAAGAGATTCAGAGAGATTATAGGGTAATACCCGAAGTGAGAGAGTGGACGACCAAAATTCCTCTACGAACCTACGTATATGTTCAAAACATCTCCCCATTCCCGATGGACATTGATGCAGGATGAAGTTTGGGCAGCATATATCTGGTCAGCCCTGTGGAAAACAGTGCCCCAGGTGAACGCCGCTGCAGTGGGTGAGCAGTTAGTCGATCTGGATTTCAACTTCGGAGACTCGACGCTGCCACCTGAGTGGAAGGGTCGACTGACGGCCAAGCTGAATGAAAGAAGGACGGTGTTTTCCACAAGTGAGATGGATGTGGGCCGCAGTCGCAGCACCCAATACACCATTAGGTTGAGTGACGCCACTCCGTTTAGTGAACGCTCTCGCCGCATTGCCCCCAGGGATGTGGACGATGTAAGGAACGTCCTGAAAGAAATGGAGACCACTGGGATATTGATGGAGTCTCGGAGTCCTTATGCCTCACCCATAGTGGTGGTAAGGAAGAAGAATGGATCTGTAAGACTGTGCCTCGATTATCGAACTCTGAATAATCGTACGGTATCCGACCAATACAATCTTCCTCGCATTAAAGAGATCCTGAATGCTCTAACCGGGAGCCAATGGTTTAGTGTGCTCGACTTACGATCTGGGTACTACCAGGTACCTATGAGTGCAGAGGACCAGGAAAAGACAGCCTTCGTCTGCCCCCTGGGTTTCTACCAATTTACGCGTATGCCCCAAGGTATATGCGGAGCCCCTGCTACCTTTCAGCGACTGATGGAGAAAACCATCGGAGACATGAATCCTCGGGAGTGTCTAGTCTACCTGGATGACATCATTGTCTTCGGAAAGACCCTGGAGGAGCACGAAGAGAGGCTGCTTAAGGTGATAGACCGCCTTGGAAAAGAAGGATTGAAGTTGTCCCTCAACAAGTGTCGGTTCTGTCACACCTCGGTGACTTACGTGGGACACATAGTGTCTGCTCAAGAAATTGCTACCGATCCGGCCAAAGTAGAAGCGGTAGTGAACTGGCCTCGTCCCGAGAATGTCACGGAACTGCGATCATTCCTGGGTTTCTGTGGGTATTACCATCGCTTCGTGGAAGGGTACTCTAGTTGAGCTAAACCCCTGAACAATCTGCTGAAGATATACCCTGAAGATACCGGAAGGAAGGCCACGTCGGCTTGTCAACCGTTTGGCGATAAGTGGACGTCCAAATGTGTGAACAGGCCTTCCTGAACTTGAAGAAAAGCCTGACTGAAGCACCAGTGCTTGCGTATGATGATCCAGAACAACCATACGTTCTGCATGTGGATGCCAGTCTCAATGGACTGGGCGCTGTCTTACATCAGAAGCACCCAGAGGGTCTTCGGCCTGTAGCCTACATCAGCCGCAGTCTGACACCCAGTGAACAGAAATACCCTGTACACAAGCTAGAGTTCCTGGCTCTCAAATGGGCGATCACCGAGAAACTCCATGATTACCTCTATGGTGTTACGTTTGAGGTAAGGACGGATAACCATCTCCTCACGTACATCAATACCTCTGCCAAGTTGGATGCAGCAGGGCATCGATGGCTGGCAACCCTATGTAACTACAGATTCTCTCTGAAGTACAAGCCGGGGCCTTTGAACATTGTAGCTGACGCTCTATCACGACGACCAGGACTAAGTGCTACTCCCGATGATGATGAATGGGAAGAGATCCCAGGGCCTGGGATGCGAGCAATGTGTAGCATAGCAGCGGTCATCAATGACCAAGTGGCCTTCTTCGAACTACGAGTTGCAGATTCCTTAGGATGCCAGTCGCAGGCTATCCCAGCTGCCTACTGCGATCCAAAGGGAATGAACATAACCCACGACAAGGTCATAAGATGGAAAGATCTAGTGGACTACCAAATGAGAGATCCGGTAATCAGCATCATTCGGCAAGCTGTTCAAAGAAAGAATCCAGCTCTACTGAAAAGTGCTCCCAGAGACTTGATCGCGTTGCTAATGCGTGAGGTGGACAAGATCGAGATAGACAATTGCTTGCTCTATAGGGTAGTCCAATATCACAACCACCCTGATAGGCGACAACTGGTTCTACCCCAAAACTTGAGATATATGGTGTTGAAGTCACTACATGATGAACATGGACACCTCGGTGTAGAGAAGACTTTTGGGTTAGTCCGAGACCGCTTCTTCTGGCCCAAGATGCGGGAAGCGGTGGAACAACACTGCTGCCATTGTTCCCGGTGTATACAACGCAAGACTTTGCTTACCAGAGCCGCACCCCTGGCCCATCTCAAGAGTTCTGGCCCAATGGACCTAGTGTTTATGGACTTTTTTTGTGTTGAGCCCGATACCCGAGGAATCTGTAACGTGCTGGTCATCACAGACCATTACACCCGGTATGCTCAGGCCTTCCCCACGAAAGACCAGAAGGCCATCACAGTAGCAAAAGTACTATGGGAGAAGTACTTTGTTCACTACGGTCTTCCAAACCGACTTCACTCAGACCAAGGGCGAAATTTGGAGAGCACTCTGATCCGAGAATTACTCAAAATGTTGAACATTGCCAAATCACGGATGACTCCGTACCACCACGAAGGAGACGCTTTGCCAGAACGATTCAACAGGACCTTGTTGGACATACTCGGAACCCTGAAGGGTGTGCAGAAAACGGAATGGAGCCGACACGTGGAAGCTTTGGTACACGCGTACAACTGTACCCGCCATGAGTCCACTGGATTCTCCCCATACTTCCTCATGTTTGGGCGGGAGGCAAGACTCCCAATAGATGTGCGTCTTCGAGTATCAATGGATGGGATACACAATGCTACCCATTTCAAGTATGTGCAAAGACTAAAGGACAGTTTGCAGCAAGCTTACCAACAGGCTGAGAAGTCTACAGCTAAACAGAATGCTGGCAACAAGAGACGATATGACACTAAAGTCAAGTATCGGGAGCTACGTCCTGGGGACGCTGTGTTGCTTCGTAATCTGGGAGTCCCCGGAAAACATAAATTGGCGGACCGATGGAGAGATGGCGTATATGAGGTAGAGTCACAGATGCCTGTCCTCCTGGTGTATCGCATCAAAGACACTGAAGGCCAGGTAAAGGTTTGGCATCGTAATCACCTTCTCCCCATCCCACAAGTGGGAGACGAAGAAGCAGAAATACTGGCCACTCCGCTCACCGGTGAGGCCAATCTCTCAGAGATTGGTCAAGAGACTATAACTAATTACCCCAACTCTGAAACTCCTGAAGACCCTATGGAAGGACCCTCTCAAAGGGACTATTCCACTGAAGGGGCATCTCCCGGAGGAGCTACGGGTAAAGGGCCCCATAGGCCAACGCCTACTAAGGTGGCACCAACAGGCCAGCCTTTGGATCCACAGAGCCTGTGCTTTGTGCCAAACAGAGACTGTTCAGAGACATTTCTCCCCTCAAGGGAAGAGGCTGAGCCTCAGAACTGTACTTATTACTCCCCAGAGGGAGTTGCTGAAGAACAGCTCGTAGGAGCTAAAGAGTAAGGTACCCTCCAAACCGGGTAACCTATGATCAAATTGGGGCACCCCATTATGAGGCTCAGCAGTGGGCTCGCAGCAAAGTGCAGTTCATCATTGTGATGTTCAATGAAATGTACAATCTGATCTAGAGCTGATAAGTGTAAGATCGCATTTGGTTGTTGCATTTTTATTATATAACGATGTTGTGCCATTTTCATTATATAACAGCTATATATAGTTATCTGAGTTATGTGCCCCAAGCGAGGTCGTTGGGGTTTTTACCAGGGGAGGATGTAGCCAGGTCCCCCTCTGCCTGTCGCCCCCCCCTCACCTTGCTGGCGCGGGTGCCGCCGAGCCCCATGGCGGACCCTCAGCCGGTCACAGGAGTGGGGGCGGATAGGATCATGTGTGGGGGTTGCCGGGGACGTGTGCGGCCGGTTGCTAGGGCCGCGGTCGCGTTGCAAGGACTTCCGGCGGCTCCCGAAGCAGGGCGCCGCCATCTTCATTGCGGTTGCGCATGCGCAATGGGTCTCAGCAGCCGGTGGCCACTACGGAGGTTGGCGCATGTGCAAAGGAAGTGCGCGCGAGGCGGTCCAAAGGGAGAAAAGCTCCCAAGAAGAATACAGCCCCCAGGGTGTACAGGGGCAGAGTCAGGTGACGCCAGGTAGCCAATAGGGCTGTAGGATCTCCCTGCAGAGGAGATTGGATACATTTCGCGCGCTGAGCCCACGCTAGTCGGCGCCAGGAGAGGCTAGGAGAAGGAGGTGAGGGTGTAGGAGTCAGTGACTCACTGCACTAGGCCAGCAGCCCCCTAGGCCCCAGTTAGCCCTGAGCCACCCAGTAGGTTGTGTTGCTTCAGGGACAGGCCCCAGAGTAGGGACCCTGCCCCTTACTATTACAAGTGCTAGTTAGGGACACAGCGGACTCTGCGCTTCCCATCCAGAGGCTTGGGATCAAGCCTCCTCCACAGAGAGAGAGAGCGGACTGTACCAAGGGTAGACCGCCCTGACCAATCATCTCCCCAGAGGAACCGGACATCGCCAGAAAGCTTGTCTGATCCTTTGCGAAGACCCTTTAACGCCCAGGTGCCGTCGCACTGGGCAGGTAACGTTATGCACGTGCACACAAGAGTACTCTCACATAGTGGCAGCGCTGACCACGGGACAAGGGGGGGTTATACTGTGGACATGGTGTGGGGGTACACGGTGGTGGGTGTGGGGATTATGTGATATCCTATTGCAGTGCTAACCTTGAATGGGATTAGTATACGTTATGCTCATATATGCAGTAAAACCTGTCCTGTTTTACAACTGTTTGCTTACCGTCATTGTTTCCTGTGAGGGCCTCCTCCCACTCCGTTGGGATCCCTCCCAGGTGGAGGCGTTGCACCATGAGATTGTTATATGTATGTACCCCAGGCTCCCCGAGCGGAGGCTTAGGCTCCTGAGAGCCACACAGGTATACACAGCAGTAGTAGCGTCTGTATTCACAGGGAATACCCGTTACATAAATAAAAAATACTGTATGTCCTTGGACCTTCCTTCCAACCCTTGTGTCAGAAATTTTGATAAAATTTTTGTGGCATTTTCCCCCCCGAACAAACTGAATTTTTGTGGCAAATTATAATCTTTGTAAACATGTTTTCCCATCTCTACAAATAAGACTACTCTTTATTTGGTCATATATTACAATGTGCACATGCAGGTGACAATGATGCTTTAAGCCAGCGGTGCGCAAACTGGGGAGCGCGAGACTGTCTGCTTTTTCCTAAAAATGACACAGTGTCCTGTGTATTTCTATTTATTTTGAAGCGGTAAAAGGTTGAGTATATTTCATAAATCTGATGCAGTATATACAAGCAAAGGAAAATAAGTATAATACACACCCAGGTTATGAAGGCCATTACAGTACATTCTAGGAAGATATCATTGCAACACTTCACAAACGTGCTGATGAAGAACGTTTTTGATATGGCTCATGTTCCTGCTGAGTTGTGATCCCACAAAAGGCTCAGGTTTCAGGATGCAATTACTTTGTTGTAAGTAGTTCTCCACTTGTTAAAAGGAGAGTTTAAAAATGTTGATCTTGGCGCTATGAACTGGGGTCATTAAATCTGCTCGACTTTATTTCATTTGACATGAATTTGGAGCAATGTAAGTTTCACTATTACAGGAACATTAAATACATGTTACCTGGGAGGAGTGTGCTTCTTTAGTGTATCTACACAGACATTTGGTCTCTATCTCTAGGTAGTTGTGAGTTAGTTACACGCTTTCGTCTATGTGTGTTAACACCCAGCTATTCGCCCACTACCTCCTCGCAGGGCACCAAAAATCAGCACTAACGCCGTAATCTAACCAAAACCACACCCAAATTACGCCGCCACCACCAGGATTAATTTAAGGGCTGCCCCTCAGGAGTCTTCGGTCCCTCTTATACTAAAAAAATGTAATTAAAGCAAAACATGTCCCAAAATGCGGTTAATCTCTTATAATGGGTAATAGGTTCAGTTAGAACAGTAGAGCAGTTTTGCATTTTAGGTTTAATATAACAAAAAGGTGCACAGTGGTTGTTACAAGGCAAAAAAAAGAGATTTTGTGCTCAGCCAAGCTCTATCTCAAGCATTTTTTTAATAAAGAACTTTCATATAGGCCAGTTTAAAAATGACTACCTGCTAAAAAGTGTCTTGCTTTTTCCATGACCTCCATGTCTATTGTAAGTCTGTGCTTATACATACATGCCCATTTAATCAATGAAAGTAAAATGTATCTACTGAGAACAGATGTTACAAAAACAGTGAGTACTTCAACCAGCAAGTAGCGCAAATTCAAAGATAATAAAAATATACATACATAGTATAGTATTTCAGATCATATGAAGAATTATCAAGAATTCCCACATATGAACTCACATGGAGTGGGTAAGTATAATGCAGTGTGTGCTGTAACCACAATTCTTCCTCTTCAAATCAATATGGTGTATCCGGAAAGAAGAAAATACAAAACCTAGTAACCTAGTGCAGTAAATCCGTACATATATTATGTCAAACACACACAAACCCTGCAAGCGCAGAACCCAAACCCACCATACCATATGTAATTGTGGCACAAAGAGTCTTGAAAGCAGCAGTCCATGCTTCTGTTTAAAACAAAACAAACAAACAAACAAAAAAAACCTTTACTATGTGAATCAATTCAATGTACATAATATGTAATTAGCTAAGTTGCCGATCGATCCGTTCAACTGTGATCGACCGGCGAAGATTTGGCTCGGGTGTTCACTAAATGGCTGCCAGTGCAGCAGATGAGGACCAACGATGCAAAGTTCTATGGGGAAGAACATGTGACCAGGCAGTCACTAGATACAATTGCTGCACTGCTAGAGAGAGGGAGGCTCAAAAAGGGGTGTGCCAGAGCTTGTTTCAGAAGAGGAAGGTGATGTGACTTTGTAAATTGTTGCTATATAAACAAAAATGCTTGTTACATATTACATTCAAAATGATATTCATAGTTGTTTAAAAAAAATGCTACAAGTATTTTTTAGTACAGAACTGATTTATTAAAAAAAAAACCCACACATGTAGGATATTGCTTGGTTGGCATCTTTAAAGCTGTAACCACACCAACGTATACCCCTTTTCTACAGGTCCTAATACTACGTGCAAACACTCTCATAACCTCTCTAATGGAGGGAGAAATGTTTTAATAGACTGGTCATTCACAGGGGAATAACAAGACCTGCTGTTTGAAAGTGGAATTAGCGATTTTAAAACTAGGGAGGAGGGGTCAGAAACTTCCAAACAATTGTTTACCAATTGAAATTTACAAACACACACAATCCCACCACACCATATAGCTTTGTATCAAAAGGAGAGCTACTGGGTTTATGAGAGTGTTTGCAGCTAATGTTACGACTTGTAGAAAAGGATAAACCTTGGTGTGGTTACAGTCTTAAATATACTTCATACTTGAAAATTGATTATGTAAAATGTCTTAATTACAAATGTAGCCATGCTGTAAAATGGTCTGCAATTGTCTCTCCAGTAAACCTGGTAAGTTACAGGGGTGCCAGCAGTAATCATGGAGGTTTGCCCTCACACCCTGGTGAGGTGTCCTATGTATGGATGGGAGTGGCTACATACTCTGAGTTCACCGTTAGTGACATCAGAGATGTGCCTGTTTCCTGAGGTATATAAGGCACAGCACTGCCCAAAGTTAGTGCGTTGGAGGAAGGAATAAGTCTGTATTGAGACTTGTGAATGGAGGGCCCACTAGTGCAGTAACTAGTGGCCCGTTTCTACATCAAGTAGCATCAAGCCTGACAAGGCCACACTGTGACGCACTTACCAGAACTCCCTCCTACTGTCTCTGTACGTTCTCCCTACCTACCAATTAGATTGTAAGCTCCTCGGGGCAGGGACTCCTCTTCCTTAATGTTATGTTTATGTCTAAAGCACTTATTCCCATGATCTGTTATTTATATTATCTGTTATTTATTCGATTACCACATGTATTACTGTGAAGCGCTATGTACATTAATGGCGCTAGGTAAATAAAGACATACAATACAATACACTCCAACATGACAGTCAAGTAAGTTGCCTTATAATAGTCAGAGATAGATGGCAGGCACAGGCCACCTGCCTCTGCTCTGCCATATAACATCAAGGTCTTAGTTCTAAGGGTTTTCTTCTCCCAGACATTCTGATGTAGAAAGGTGAGAGGTCAGCTAATTTGTAGATTTTCGTATAGGTATAGGATACATGGGAGAATATTCATTTTAATATTGTAGAGTTGATTCTAACAAACCGTGACAGTGTATTTCCCACTTTTCTGTAATTCTGAGACAGGGATAATTTGCTTGAAATAATGCCTCTATTTGAATGGTAATATTGATCCCCAGATACGCAATATGAGAATGGGCCAATTTAATGGGATTGAAGTAAATTACAAGAATTTTGCAATATATTTTTTTTTTAGATTTAGGGCCTGCGAATTGGAGAAGTTTATCCTAAATTAGAGAGCTTCCCGAATAGTTTGATTGCCTTCATTATGTTTGGGATAGGTACAATGGGGTTGGTGACCATCAAAAGAACATAGTCTGCGTATAGTGCTACTTTCTGATGTGTACCCCCCGCATATTGACTCAGGACCCGGATTATTCCTAATTCTGTTTGCCAGTGATTTCATTATAAGGGCAAAAGGGGGCAGCCTTGTTGGGTACCCCTTTGATATAAAAAAGGATACTGACGATTGCTTCAAGCATTGTTTTAGGAAGAGCGTGCCCCGTTCCCATGGAATTAAATAAGTTAGTTAAGTGTGGCACTAAAATCAAATCGCAGTTATAATTAAGTTGTCAGTCCGTCTGGACCAGGAGTTTTGTTTGATTGCTGTAATTACTTAATTCTCTGTGACATCAGTGCGCCGGAGGTTGAGCTCAGCTTCCGGCGCGTACCAGCATGAGAGAGGGGCCCGGCGCAGGACAGTGAGGGAGAGGGACAGGCCCGCGGCAGCAATGTGGGAGAGCCGGGAGACCGGCAGCCACCAGAGTCCCGCAGCCGGACGCACAAGTTTGGCCGTGCCTGACCTTTGGCCGGGCCCAACATCCAGCGCCCTGCTTGTGAGACAATCTTATAACTCTTAACTTGAGAAAATAAATGACTTTTTTTTTTTAATCAGTGTCATAGAAAAGGAGGACACTGATTTCAACATTCACATTAGTGGAGTGTATAAATTTATATGCAAAAGCAACTATATAACTGTCCTTGTAAACAGTGGTGTAACTACATTTTGGCTCCCCTGTAAAAAAAATGGCAAGGGCCCCCTAAATATAAAAAAAATAGTTGCCAGCGGCCTTGCGATCACCCTATTCCCCCTCTTACACACCAACTTGCTCTCACATTCTCATACCCCCATGTATTTCTCTTCCTCTCACACTCCCCCATGTATTTCTTTCCCCTTCACGGTCCCCCTCTCTCCCCTTGTCACACTCCCTTTCTAACTCTTCCTCCCTCTCTCCCCCACCTCCGCTCCCCCTCACACACAATCACAATCACACAATTACAATCACACACAATTATAATCACACACAATTCCACACACATTCTCTCTGTCTCTTCCCCCCTCTGAGAATTTTACCTGGGAGGGGAGCTGTGTGGGAGCTGCTGCTGCTGCAGTGAGTGCTCAGCCATGTGTGAATGCAGAGGGAGGAGGGATTGGCTGTGTGTGGAGTGACGCCCCACCCCCGCATGAAGCGGAGAAAGCAGGAGTCGGGGCGGAACTTAAGCCCGACCTCTGGCCTCTGACAGGCCCAATTTCCAGAGCCAGCTCGGCAGAGCCCCATGTGCTGTGGGGCCCCCCTGCATTGCGGGGTTTAGCGGCACGGTGGTTACGCTATATTATAAAGCCCCTCAGGCAGTGTCTGCTGCATTTTCCGAGCACCCACACCACCTCCATAGCATATTTGTAAACTGATCTCCCATGTCACAAACTGCACGCCTGTGGGCACGTGACATATATCTGATAAGGGTTAATACATACAGCTATCTAGCTGACTCAATCTTGACCTACAGTATGCAAGGTCCTTCAAATCAGTAATATCTACCCGCAATCTGTCACAATATACAGAATATCTTTACTTACCAGTTGTTACGCACAGCACACCTGTGAGCACGTGACTTGTATACATGACGAGGCTTAATACACAGCTATCTAGCTGATCCACTTTTCACCTACGTAAGGTATCTCAAATGAATAAAAGCTACCCTCAATACGTCACAATATATCTTTTCTTCGCTGTCGCCACCAAAGAATTATCAAAACTGTCATTTGCAGACTGTCTGCTCCCTGTTTACTAAGTGTAGCCCCCTCTCCCTGTGACTAAGGGAACTACACATGCTGCCTTTACCTGTGGTTCACAGAGGGCCTGAGCCTCCACCACAGGGAGCCTGGGGTGAGTTCTCGTTCTCCTCGGTATAGCGTCTCCACCTGGGAGGGAACCTAGCTCAGCAGTATAACAGACTACAATTTGCCTCAGCAGACCTGGAGGAGCCAGACCCAGCGGGTGGCTTCGGAACACCAAGTGGCTAAGGTGGCAAACTTGCGCATGCCCTTGGCTTATTCTGAATCCTCGCTTGCCCGGCTTCACAAGACTGTCAGCGCTTTGATTGGCTGGTTAGAAAGTTCCCACGCTGTGATTGGCTGGAGTATTTCACAAATGAACTCAGAAATACTATAAGAATCCCCTCAGCCAATCACCGGTGTGATTCTCAAGCGCGAAAACAGCAGCGGGATATTTGAATGTACCAAAAGATGCTCTCTGAGAAATTACAAGAGACCGGCTTCAGAAAATCCGAGGTGAAATATTTTCTAAATCCAGCTTTTTGCAGCCAAGTTCTCAAAAACGAACTTAGCGGTCACGGATAGGATTGCAAGCCGAATTTAGTTCCAGGACGTTTGGAGCTAACTCCCGGTCAAGCAATTTCATGTCCTGCGGAGGAAAGAGAGCGGTGGCGTCTGGAAGTTCATGCCGATTTGGGTTCCAGGACATTTTGGGCTAAGTCCCAGTCAACAAAAACTCTTGTTTTACGTTCAATTTAGCTAGGAAAGTCTAGTGTTTTACCCCAGGTCCCAAGTAAGTGTGTCTCTTCTTATGTCGTTTGTGTATCATTGTGTGTATGCCTTTCCTGCGAATAAATTTACAATTTATTTCACCTTACCTGTTTTGCTCAATATATGATCCTGTTAAAAAGGTGTAAATGCCTGGTCTCCCGTGACATTCACCATATTAAGATAAGTTCCAATGCCGTGTCAGTATTAACATTGGCCTATTTGGTTGCTACATTGGACACTGGAACTATATAAGGGACAACAGCGGAGCGTCCTCATTTACTTTATATAATACTAGCTATAGATCCGGCGTTGCCCGGGATGTAATGTTCTCACTCCCACTCTCTCTCCACTCCCTTCCACTCTCTCCCTCCTCTTCACAGCTGTGCCCCCACCCCCCATTTAGAGCTGTGCTCCCCCCCCAGTTCACATCTCCGATTTCCCCCCCTTCAATGCTTCTGTCCCCACCCCCGTTCACAGCTCTGTTCCCCGTGTGTTTGGCAGCTGAGCTGATTGAGGGGGGAAGTGTGTGTGTATCAGTCAGTATGTGTGTGTGTCAGTATGTATGTGTGTGGGCTTGCCCCCCCCTCTCCTAACTCCCTTATCACCCCCCTGCGGACTGGATACCTGATGCACCCTGGATACCTGCTGGCCTGTGGCCCATGGATACCTGATGCACCTTGGATACCTGCTGGCCTGTGGCCCCTGGATAGCTGATGCTTCCTGGCCTGTGGACCCTGGATACCTGCGGCCCCTGGATCTCTGATAACCCCTGGATGCCTGTGGGCCCTGCCCTGTGGCCCTTGGATACCTGATGCACCCTAGCTTTCTGTGAGGCGTCCTTTATTGTGGCCCTTAACTAAGCTAGCCTATGCCGTAGCCTCTGTCTCTCTGGTCCCTGGTTCCCACCCCTCTTGTTGACTGATTCGTTTCCGTCGCGTCCTGGGGCTGCGGCCTGAACACTCCTGCACCTGTGCTGTCCTCGTGACATAACCACGGGCACTATAGAGGCGGCATGTAAACAACGCCAGACGACGTGATCCCCTGCTCGTGTTTACCCCCCAAACCCTTTCCACCCCTCCCCCTCTCCACCCCTCCCGGTTGGTCCCCGCTGAGGAGAGAGAGAACGGGGCCCGCGGGTGGTGAGGAGAAGCGGCATACGCTCCTTCCACCCTCATCCCCGGCGCTCCCAGCATCCCCGCTGTGGGGAGGGGAGAGAGAACGGGGCCCACGGGTGGTGAGGAGAAGCGGCGTGCGCTCCTTCCACCCCCCCCTCCCCGGCGCTCCCGGCATCCCTGCTGAGGGAAGGGGAGAGGAGAGGGAACGGGGCCCGCAGGTGGTGAGTGCTGCGGGTGTGGGGAGGTGATGGGGAGGTGAGCTGTGGGTGAGGGGGGTAATGGAGGTGAGCCGGCGGGGAGGTGAGCTGCCGGTGAGGAGGGGGAGCCGACAGGGAGGTGAGCTGTGGGAATGGGGGGGGGGAGCCGGTGGTGTTGGGGGGGCGGGGTGACTCTTGCCAGTGCACATTACCTCAGGTGGTGAGTAATCCGCAGGGGATGAATCTGCACTGAGGTTATTTTCTGAGAGTGTGGCAGTTGGCTATGTGAGGTCATAGAACCACGCAGGCCAACGAGAGGCGTGCGGGGGCGGGGCCGGGCCACGGAACAATCAAATTGGCTAGAGGGTGAGTGACAGACCAACAGACCAATCAGATTGCCCATAAGCACAGCAAACATACGTTTTCAGCAAACAAACAATGTTTTCATTTTGATAGATATAGATATGTTTTGTGTTAAGTTAAAAGTTTTTCTCTATAAGTATATATACATATATAATTACTTTAGGCCCTGCCCTGACATATACAGGGAAATAAGAGGGGTTACATTTAGACGAATGCCATCTTCACTGTTGCGTCTGTGTACTTAATATGCACATGTGGATTTGAAACTTTCTTAACTTCTACTTTTGCATGAGAACAGATTCTGTCATTCTTGGTATCATTTGATTCATGTAATCGCAATTGTTACAAATATCTATTAGTCGTTTTTGTGAATTGCTGTCAGACCCATGATTTCATATTTAGTAACTTTACCCAAACCTTTCGTCTGTCATCTTAGCCACACACCCATGGTATTCCAGAGAGCACCCAATGAAGGCATTTCAAGGCATGTTTTAGTTTATTCCCAGACAGGGAAGAAATTGTGACGCCATTTCAATCTCCCCACTTGCAAACCCAGGTGTTGGCCTCAAATATCTCAGTCTCTGGACAAACAGATAACTATGCAGGTGTTAGCTCCAATGTAACAGGATGAATCCCCTGTCAGATAATAATGTAAGGTAAAACTGTTTACAGAGCATGTGACAGCACTGAGGAGGTTAATTCCAAATCAGGATGGCTTAATTGGTATCATGAGCTGGGACATTAGTGCTATAAAAAGCCTACATTACTCAGTGCAAAAGGTTCTCTGATCCCGGAAGTCACTGCACCTGGACAACGCAAGAGTGACCAGTATGCATGGACTTTTTGAACCCCTATCCCAGCCAGGAGGAACCCATGGGGTCCAAAGGTAAATATGGCCTATGACTTAATTGTGTGTTATCATTGGAAAGGAGCTTAGCCCCCCACCCTCTATATAGACTAAGCATTGTTGTAGTCAGAGCTTCAAGAGGAGCAAGGCCTGTTTATTTTTTATCCCTGTTTGCTGAATCCAAGTGGTATTTATGTTGTCTAAGTTGCAGCCAATAAAAGCCTCTACATGCATACATACAGGCATCTCCTACACCCAATAAAACCAATTATTGTATTTTTTAAGACAACTTGCAACATAACATTAACCTCTGATGTGCCATATTTATAAAAAAATACTTAATACTTTCTGCCATATTCATTACATCTAATTTTTCCCATCTTTTGTGGAGCAGCCGAGGAACCTCCCCTAGCAAGAGCCCCCACAGTTAGGGCCGCAGGGAT
The DNA here is from genome assembly GCF_040206685.1 of Ascaphus truei. NCBI lineage: Eukaryota > Metazoa > Chordata > Amphibia > Anura > Ascaphidae > Ascaphus > Ascaphus truei. The sequence goes on along the minus strand of NC_134484.1, from coordinate 137,851,742 downwards.
GACCATGAGGCCTCTATAACACACTTACCTTCCCTTCCAGCGATGCGTCGTCATGGTAACCCATCAAATTATGCCATGGGAACATGACGACACAGGACCCCGTGTGTCATTTGACGCAGGGGGGTGGGGGTGGCAACGAGAAGAGCAGGCAGGTGCGCTGGGAAAAGTTTGCCCACCCATGGTGTACAGGATCTCCAACTACAATAATTTGGGTGAAAAATTAGTGCAAAAATAGCGCTCGCGTGACAAACGTAAACAGACTTAAACAATATAGTGACAACAAAATTAATCAACCTGTGCACTTGAGTCCAAAAAAGAGTCCAATGAGCTGCCCAAAAAGTCAATCTGGTTATCTCACAACCAGTGATGATCCCTGACGAAGAGGCCCGCGATTGAGAGTTTCAAAACGCGTTGGACATGTGGCACAGCGAGGACACTGTAGCAGTGAATACTAGTGGTGACGTCAGCAGAGGAGCCGATCGGTGAGACTCCAGAAGCATTGAGTCCGGACTGCGGATCTCCTCAAGGTTACGGAGGCGATATACCCAACTGCGAGCGGTGCACTCCAGCTAGTGACTACTCCACACTTAGGCGAATGTCCTAGTCACATCTGGTAGGATTCCAATTTTTCCACTCGGCAGAGCCATATTTTATCGGAGTGCAAGGAGCACTCATTATATATTTGTTATTGTGTGATGTACATTGTGTACACTATTTTATTCTTATGTTCCTCCATTTTGGAGTATTAAATTGCTCTGCCAGTATATGTTGTACAATGTTATTGGGGTAACACACTATTGTAGTGTTTTTCTGTATTTTGTCTCCCTTTTCTTGAGGTAATTATCTTCAAGACACTGGACATTATCTGCAGTCTTCATGTAGATACACAAGCTGCTTATTCATAGCGCCACAAGAGGTTAACTATTCTCATTACAATCATTTGGGGTTTTAATATCTAAGCAGACAAGAGAAAAGAGTGCTTCAATAGTGAAATCGAGCATCCCCGTTTGTTATTGCAGTTTCTTATAAACCCTGGAGTGCAATATGTTTAATAAAGTATGACATTTTCCATTTCAACAGCAGCAGGCTCTATCCCACCATGGTTCAAATTACAAGTCTACTCTTAGGTCCTAGCAAATTATTATACAGAGGGTATAATACGAGTAATGCTAAGGGGAAACACGTATGTACAGATAGTGTGCCCTGGTATAAACTGTAACCCAGAAACTGGAACACACATGTTTTTGTAGTGAGCATTATTAATATTCATGAGTTATATGAAATTTCAGAACATTAAAATAGAAAATATTGAACTTCAACAGTTCTATGTAAATCTAAGGTGGGCTGCAATGCAACCTTAAGGATCATAGGGTATTACAAGTATATTCACATTCAATTATCTTTTGTGACTCTAATACAGTGATCAAATAAATAATTATAATTAAATAATTGGACACCTGCAAGCTCATATTAAACCCACAAATTAACCACAACATATATATATAAGTGTAGCCCTTGTAAGAAATGGGGGCTATATATCTTTCTCCTACTGGTGTAAGTCCTGTTAAGAACAGGCCGCCAGTAGTTAACATGGGTTTTCCCCCCTGCTTAAGCCCTGCCTTGAGTGATGGAGGCAGGCCTCTGACTCTGTGTGCAGGCCTGAGACAGAGGGGAGGTCCTGCTGACATCATGAGGGGTGGGGCTGTCTAAACTTAGTTCTGCCTGTTCCTGTAAGTGACGAGTAGTTCTGTTCTGTCCTGGGAGTGGAGAGTGCTGGAATGTCTGACCTGAGAGGACTATGCTTGGAGGAGGAACTCAGGTCCAGTCTGAGTAGAGCGGATAGAACTAGAGGTGGTGGACCAATGCCCCTCACCCTACTCAGGGGTTGAGGGGGGACATCTAGCCTCACCCAGAGGGTATACCCTCGAGGTGAGTGCAATGGGTATTGAAGCCCCAGTCAGCCCACCCTGCAGGGGTACAGCCTGGAGGAGAGGAGGAAAAGACCTGTATACATTTGGAAGCCCTGCTGCGTATGAACTGTGGTGTATGATCTGCTGTGTGCTGCTACAGAAAGAATAAAGAGACATTGCTGCTTTTAACAAAGACCTGACTGAGACTGGAATCTCTCTTCCCTGAGTGGGAATTCTCTGTAAGGGTTCCACCCCATATCCCTGGGGCTTATAGAGATGGAGGCGCTGCACCGTTGCTAGAGAAGATGTAGGCATATACCCCAGAAGACTGTCCCTGTTATCCCCAATACCAATGCGGGAGACTCAGGCCCTCCTGTTCCTCACAAGTATGCACCACCAACATGCATGTAGCCAGGCCTCACTACACCCTAGAGGTCCAATCTGCGACCGGGGGGGGGGGGAACCATGGGTTACATAAGCATATAAGTGTCACAGAGGAGTGCTACTGAGCATGGCAATATATATTTAAAACCAGAGACAGAACATGAAACTCAGACAGCGCTCAGTGCACATCCAGTGAAACTTATACACGGTACAGTGCCTAAATATATATGTATAGAGATCTATTAAATAAAATGGTCTTTTAGTTTAACATTTTGGCCAAAGTGTTGTAAGCCCCTGAGCCACTACACGGCAGACCACATATCAAGGGTCCCTAACACTAATATAAATTCTTAATAACCTGTGCATTACCAGGAAGAATGATTTATAATAAATCTGTCAAAATTAGTTGCATAGTTCTAAGTCTGATTGAAGCTTTTATTAACCTGTACATTATCAGGAAAAGCTCTCTGTATTAGATTTGTCACAATCATACTGCAAGCAAGCAAGTTCCCCAGAGAGTGGGATATGCTATTGAGTGAGCTTTTAACCATTTAAATGTGGGAGGGGGTGAGCTTCAACAAGATAGGAAGTGCCACCTTCCAATCAGCTAAGACCAGCTGAACAAGAATTGTAAAACATACAGGACACCTGCAAGCTCATATTAAACCCCCAAATTAACCACAACATATAGATAAGCATATGTGTCACAGAGGAGTGCTACTGAGCATGGCAACATGTACCGTGTATAAGTTTCACTGGATGTGCACTGAGCTCTGTCTGTGCTTCATGTTCTGTCTATGGTTTTAAATAGATATTGCCATGCTCAGTAGCACTCCTCTGTGACACTTATATGCTTATAAAGAGTTGTGGTTAATCTGGGCAGGGAATTGGGAGTTCTGACCAAACAGGAATCTACTTATTTATAAAATCCCTTTCCTACTGTACCCATTTTCCCCATCTCCCAAAGATCCATAAGTCTCTGGTCTGCCCTCCTGGCAGACCTATTATATCGAGCATTGGATCTTTGGGAGATGGTTTATCTAGGTATGTTGATTATTTTTTGCAGACATTAGTTAAGACACTTCCCTCATATTTAAGTGATTCATTACATCTACTTCTGGATATTCAAAATATTACCTGGACTAACATCTATATGTGGGTCACACCAGATGTGACCTCCTTATATACTATTATTGATCACACTTTAGGCACTAGAGCCATTAGTCACTTTTTGAATCACTCCAACATTCACTTAGCACAGAGCACTTTTATTTTAGATAGCGTCATGTTTCTATTGCAACACAATTATTTTTTATTCAACAAACAATATTATTTACAAACACAGGGGACAGCTATGGGCACATCTTTTGCACCCTCATATGCTAACCTCTTCATGGGATTCTGGGAAACTACGCACATTTTCGGTGACACCAATCCATTTAGAGAACACATAATCTTTTATCGTCGATATATAGATGATTTATTATTCATTTGGAGTGGGGATCTACCTACACTTCATGCTTTTTTTTAATACCTAGATACCAATGTTTATAATTTAAAATGTACTCATGCATACCATGATACTAAAATTGATTATTTGGACTTACATTTATATGTGGATGTCGGTCTAAAAATACAGACTGGCATCTTTAGGAAAGAGAACTCCCGAAACTCCCTGCTCAGATCTAAAAGTGCCCACCCCAGATCATTGCTCCAGGTATCCCTAAAGGGCAGTTCCTAAGGTTGAAGAGGATCTGCTTGACTGAAGAAACCTTTTTAATACAAGCAGAACAACTACAATTGAGATTCAGAGATCGTAGTTATAAAAACACTGACTTGGAAACTGCCTTTCAGCAGGCATTACATGCTGATAGAACAGAACTTTTAGCTAAAGCTAAAATTAATAAATACAGCAATAATATTAATAAAAAAGAAAGGGGGAAACATATTCCAAGACTGATTCGGTAGATGAGACACTTTTTTTTGTAACCACTTTCTCTAAACAAGCTGAACAAGTCAGAACCATTCTATACAAATATTGGGAAATTTTGAAACTAGATAAAGACTTCGATTTGTATACGAGACACAATCCAAAGTTAGTCTTTAGAAAAGCTAAGACTATTGGGAATCATATTTCACCCAGTCTTTTTTGTTCAGCTAAAGATAACATTAAGAATATACCAAAGGGCTTCTTCAAATGTGGGGGTTGTAATCTCTGCAGATATGCGACACCAATTAAATCTATTAGAAATGTGTATACAAACCAGAGATATAATATTGGTTCATTCGTGACTTGTAAGACCAGTTTTGTTATTTATCTACTTAGATGTGCATGCGGGAGCGGCTATGTAGGTAGAACAATTAGAGAACTCAGAGTCAGAATAAATGAACATGTTAGAAGCATCAAAAATTGTGATGAAAGATTTCCTGTAGCGCGTCATTTCACCAATTGCACCCAGGGTTCACTATCCACATTTATATTTAGTGCCATTGAACATGTGCATACTAATGTCAGAGGAGGGGACAGAGAAGCTCTCCTCAATTGCAGGGAGATGCATTGGATTTATGCTCTTGGGACATTGGCTCCCAAGGGCATGAATCTAGATTGGGAATTGAAACATTTTTTGAAATAGACCAATCATAATCGTTACAATTGATTAAAAAGATATATAGAGACTAGATTTAGTCCAATGTTGATATGGTCTCAAGTGGAATTTACTTTTGGGTCAATTGATTTTTGCATATGAATCCATACATTTATAACTTCTTGAATCAGATTATAAACCAACAATGATTGGTAATTTATATATATCAACGGATAGATGATTATGTTATGTTGGCACAGGGATGCATGACTTAATTTATTATTTAATCTAGTTATGTAATTTTGCTTTAATTTTTTATAAAAATAGTTGTATATTTAGTATTATTAGAAAGTATATACATATTTTTCTTTTACCTTAGAATTTACAGATTATCTATTTATTAAATGTGATTACGTTATTTAATCTCATGAGAATGCATCCCTTGCTTCAGCATGAATTATCATATTGTCCTGTTTTGAGAATGTTAATTTGTTTAGGATATTCATATTTCGATCATGTATTGATATCATAAGTTTATATCAAAGGTGATTCATCAATTCCCTGCACCTTGCTGGTTTAATTACATTTGGGAGCTACCAAAGTAATATTGTTGTTCCCACTACTCTGGACAGTCTACATGATTAGATTAGTGACAATACTGTACATTATTATTATGCTTTTTGTCATTTTCTATGCATTGAGATTTTAAAAGTTATTATTTACAATCTACTTATAGGGGTTGCGATCAGTTACTATTCCTCTTCCTATTAACCAGTTCGTTGTTCTTTATTTATTATTGTGTTTTTATCTTCATGTGAGTGTTTTTTTCCAGTTTTTTTTCAATTTTGTTTAAACTTTCTTTGTTTTTTGTTAACATTACAGATCTGCTCTCTTGCTGTTGTACATGACCCTCCGCTCACGCATGACGCGTCTCCTGCTGTGGGCAGCTCATTGGTTGATGGGCTCCTCCAATGGGATTTGCGTCCTTAGTTTCGTGCCGTTTTGCGGCGCATTGCTCCGGTTGTGTGGGCGGGGGATCGCCTATATCAGTGTGAGTATGATCTAGACGCGGACATACTCTTTGATAAAGGGCGATTGTCTGAAACGCGTCAGAGTTGTTATCATGTTCCCTACATGCCATACCATTAAAATATAACCTTTTAACTTTCCTATGGTGTTAGCCCCTGCTTTTTTTCAGCAGTGCTCTGTCCCCATCTCTGGATGTTTACCTTTGCTAATTGATTGGCATGATGTACGCATCAGGACAAGCTGCCATATGTGAGTACTGTTTTTTCTACATTAATTGACTGTGGAGGAATTGACCATCATTGGTGTTACTCTAGAGGTTTGTCCAGTGGAGTCCTCTCATTGTATTACGATCTGTACCTCCACTATATGGACAGCTATTGGTATTAACTCCTCATATGAGATGCAGATACACTGGGTCTATCAGTCTCATTGGGCTTAACTCAGAACTTGTGATTACTTAACTCATACTCATGATTCAAGACTTATTGGAATACATGTCTCCTGTGGATACTGAGCACCGTTACTTGGAAGTTGTTCCTATTTTCTTAATTTAGCATAAGAAGAGATTGTCCTGCAGAGCTCCTCTTTCTGGCAGTCGAGCAGCCACGCCCCTCCAAGAAATTAATCTTTTAACACCTCAGCCTGTTGTATAAAATCCTGTCCTTTACTACAATTTCTTCTTATTCTCTTAAATTGCTGTATGGTATATTAGATATCTAATTCGGATGATGGCAAAAAGGACATACTGGGATCTAGTTGCCATCTTCTTCCTTAAAATACATGTTCAAGTGAATAAGTCCCACATGTGCGAAGAGAATGACATCTAAAATTTCAATACTAGTTTTACAAAAATTGAAAGAAATTTAAGATTAAGATCATTACTATTCAAATGTAGTAAACATTGATTTAATCCCATAATGTCCCCCTTCCAGATAAAAAGAATATCGTCTATGTAGTGACGCCCTCTCAAGCATTTTGTTTTTCAAGAACTCTCATATTGGCCTATTCGAAAATTATTACTACCTGCTATTATAATCTAATGATATCACTACAATGACCAAGAAAACTATTGTAACTCTGTGCTTGTAAATACCTGCCATTAAAGCAAGGAAAGTAACAATTCTTTTAATTACAAATACCCAAGGATTTACCTTCACCAACAACCACTTAACGCCTGCTTGTATCCAAAATCAAAAGCTTGGGGCTCTGCACTGAGATTCGCATTGGATTCAACTTCTCCCTTCACAGATGAATCCTCCATGGCTGCAATCCCTCTGCGGTGAAGTCCACAAAATCAAGGTACTGTAAAAATTAAAATCATCTCGGGATCTATACTCCACATGCCCAGAGACACTATCCAGCTTTCCTCCTTATCCAGAAAAATAACCCTCCTAAGGCCGCGCGTATAGTGACCGGGGATGGGTGACTTCACCCATCGCCATCGATGCTAGCGAAAGTTATATTTCACTTTGCAGCGGCGTTGCGGTCTTCCGAGCATTTGATTTGTTCAGGAGGTGACAGCCCTTGAAAAATCAAATATTCCCGGCTTTCGAAGTCCGCGGCACGACATCGCTCCGTCACATTGCTGCCGTCGCGCTTACTATAAGCGCGCGCGGCGGCAATGTATTTGTTTTTGGGCAGCGTCGCCCATCGCGGGCACTATATGCACGGCCTTAACTGCATTTTTACATGTTATCCAACTGGGATAAAGATACTTTCCAACACACAGCACTACAGAAAATTGTACACATCACAAGAAAAGTGCTTTTTGTTCTACAAATCATGCTGGTGTCAATACACATGGAAGCTTGAGGAATATCGCCACTTGAAAGGTTTTCACACCTCACCTTGAAAGAACTTTCAAACCTCACTCAAGCCTGCTCTGATGTGGAGTAGTGTCATATAACAACATACGAGGCACAGTCTGCCTTGGATAACCATGACATCCTGAACAAACTGGACACAGCAAAATACTTTTATATATCATTTATTACAGCAAGACAACCAAGAGATTCTGCTGCTGCTGAACCTCTAGTCTCCTGTCACTCCACCCTCTTTGTGCTGCCATTCCTATTGAACCATCCTTTAATTACGTCCTTCAATCCCAATGCATTAAAAAAAAACTCTCAAGGGCTGCCGTGGTGGGCAAAAACACACTCTCCCATACCTTCCTAACTCGCCTACGCTCCTGCTCAGCCGCACTGCCAGAGAATAGGCAGATCGAAGTGGTGTCCAATTTACGTTCTATGGTACAGAGGAACAGAATTATGGGTCCTTGCTGCTTGATCCCCATCCCCAAAGATTCTACACTGAATGGACTGAATACATCTCAGGGCCCCCACTGTGACCTATTAGGAGCAATACATCTCAGGGCCCCCACTGTGACCTATTAGGAGCAAGACCGCGTTCCCCCACCTCCCGACTGTGCTATCTAAGAAGTGTCAGGGTTCGTATGGAAGGTTATTGAGAACGTTGTGGCAACCCAATTGGAAAGCAGTCTATCAACCCATGATATTTATGACCCATTCCAAATAGGATTCAGAAGACAGCATAGTACTGAAACAGCTCTAGTTTGTGTGCTAAATTATCTCCTGCTGGCGGGAGACAGCGGTGACTTTTCGATCTTAGTACTCGGCCTCGCTGCAGCATTTGATACCATGGACAATGGGATCTTAATGGAGTCTTAATAGGATCCCCATTCATCCCTCAAAGAGCAAGAAAAAGAAGAGAACAACACAGTGTTATATGGTTTATTTATCCATATTTATTTATCACTGTTCACATATATTTATTAGTCCCTGTTTATCCTGCGCTCCCCTAATTTTTCACATCATGATTTTAATTGAGTGCCTGAAGGATTTCTGTGGACTACGTGGCACAGTTCTCAGCTGGTTCAGATCTTTTCTCACTGGCAGGTCATAGAGAGTATCTTCAGAAGTGTACTCTGCATCCATGCCCCTGTCATGTGGAGTGCCACAAGGTTCTATCGTATCTCCCATGTTGTTCACAGTGTACATGCTGCCACTAGGTGACAATCAGGTGGCATGGCGTGGGTTATCAGTGCTATGCAGATGACACTCAACTCTATTTGTCCTTTGCACCAAGGACCTATTATCCATCTTCAATAGATGTTTATCTGAGCTCGTACAGTTGATGAGTGCCAATTGGCTGAGGTTGAATCCTGATAACAAAGAAGTGCTCATGGTGAATGATCACCGTCAGAAGACAACAAGATAGCAGCTAGGTAAACCAACTGTCCTTAAGCTTGGAAGTTTCCCAGCTGCTAAACTCTGTGTGCGGAATCTTGGTGTTGATCTTGACTGTGACTTGACCCTTAATCAGGTGTCAACCATTGTCATATCTTCAGTCTTCCACCAAAAGAACAAAGCCAGGATTAAGCGCCCGATCCTCCCTGTTAACTAACCAGAACCTTTCTTGCCACATCACACCTGTTCTCCATTCACTGCCTGTGACGTGGCAAATTTATTTCAGCTATCTGAAAGAGCTTCTAGTTCCTCCACTCCCATTCACTCACTTTGATCAACAGATAAAGGACCTCCAACAGTTCCCGGAATCTCTTTGACTTCCTTTGGGGCCTGAGCTTTTAGCCACACTGCTCCCACTCCTTGGTACAGTCTGCCTCGTACAATTTGAGAGATTTCCCTCTGGAAATCTATCAAAACAGGAGGTTTACCCAGGCATTTAATTATTGAATCACAATTTAATAGCTACAGTACCATCCCATCCTGTATTGTATATTTCCTTGTGTCTGGTCTCTTTTATAACCTTTAAATGTTTTATTTTTCCCTTTTAGTAACTGAAGTGCTTTGAGTCCCATTGGGAGAAAAGTGCTATATAAATAAAGTTATTATTAACATTTATCTAGTGACAGAATGGATGTTACAAAAACAGTGAGTAGCAATGCCCGATAAACATTAATAATAAGTGATATATTTTGTTTTTCTTAAATAAGCAGTCATATAGAGGTCACAATTTAATTTTGGTGCCTGAGACACAGAAATAAAGTGACTTGCCCAAGGTCACCAAGCGAACAGGTACTGGAATTTTAACTGGATTCACCCGCAGTCATTAATTGAGCCAATTTTCAACCCATTATTTCCCAAAAGCCAACAGGCTTGTTAACTTGCAATCTAAAATGTGGATCAAATATCAATAAATAGAAGGTGTCTAATGATGTTTACTATTCAGATGCTTGCAAAAAGAACATCTTGGCAATGTTTGATTCCCACATTGCAGGAGGTGCAAGTTAACTGCTTCAGTGCAGTGCAGGCTCCAGGAAGGAAGATGCAGTTCTCAACGCAACAAATTCAGATTGCAATTAAAAAAAAAACTCAGCCATGTAACATGTATTATTTTAATGTGTCTTCGATCATTTAAAAAAAGGTTTAATAGCTTTTCACATTTGAGGCCGAAATGCACAAAGTGAAAAAGCATAAAGACAAACAGAACATACATTTACTAGCTTTGGGTAGATGTTAGAGGATTTTACTGACAGAAATATGCAATAATCCCACAATTGTAGTAATCAGCACGGAGATATTAAGTAGTTGGTAGGAAATCACAGTTGCGGCCTTATTTTAATAGTCCCCCACAAATGGGATATTACACCCAAGCAAAGACAACTGGATACACATTGAAATTATTTAATTATTTTGTGTTACTTTTGGACAGTAGTTATAACCCAATTATGTCATGTTTTTTTAAATTAAATTAATTAAAAGAAAACAAATGAAACAAAAAACAGTTCTCATCAATTTGTACACACTGTACCGGTAAACATGGTGAAAGGAACTAATAACTTCTTAAAATGTATAAGCATCAAGTAAATGTATAGCAACCGCTTTCTCCCCTTTACAGTAAATGTTTGATGCCTGCACAGTGTCATGTTAAATGTATGGAAGACGTGTGCATAGCCGTAGCACAGACAGGCATGTTTTAGAATCCTCTAAATGGCCACATAAACAGCTCATGATTTGCTTATTCCAATTTACCTTTCGGCTAAGAGGAGCATTTCTACATGAAAAACACTTTTCTCTACATTACGTGGCATATCGGGCTCTGGAGAGCTTCACTCCTATTTGTACAGTGCTTTTAAAAATAGCTATGTTAAAAAACTAAAAGGTACTCTCCATAAGAGTCTCCTAATTAAATAATGAAAAATCAGTAAACTCAAAACACATACTTAATATTAAATGCGTAACAAATGCAGGATGGTATAACATTTTTTTTTTCTTTTTTTAAATACGTAGGAAAACATTCAGTGGTAAAAAAATATCTTTGTGTGAATTCAAGAACAGTGCACAGGGCTGTTTTATAATGAAGTGTTTGCAAGACCATGGTTAAAATGAATCACAAAGCAGAAAGCATGTACTAATATAATGAGGAGACTAGAGTACAGTATACATCATACATTCCCTCACAAATCAAGTACATATTTGTAAATGGTATATATTAAAGCTTCAAAGTGAATTGCATGTAATGTCTTTTTCTCTGAATGTCCTGTCTTTCTCTTTTTTTTCATGCAGGATTAAGCTATCTGTGAAAAGAATAAGGATATAAAAAGACACCACTAAATGTAGAGTAGATTTCGTCTGAGTCCGAATAGGCAAGTTTGCCTCCGGTCAGTACAATGCTGACATCATCTCCGGCTTTCAGGTGCAGAATGAGATGGAAAGTTCCGACCCCTCCGCAAGTGTGTGTCTTTGAGCTCGGTTTGTGGTATTCCAGCAGCTCTCTTCTGTAGCCGGACGTGTCCATCTGAGCCACGCTGGCATTGGACACCAACAAAACAGCTTCTACGTGATTGTCTCGTTCTGGCGTGAGGACTGCTGTTATCATGTAACGGCCCTCAATAGGAGCTGTGAAGATGCCTGTTACAAGAACAAGAAGGTCAATCCCAAATCAAAGCATTAATGAAACATTTCTTTCCTTTCTCCCCAATAAACCATTTCCCCCCATATAATTCCGGAAGCTTCCCTCATGATCAATGCTGCCACCTTCTCTGCAATATGTAGAAGCAATTATCAACATAATAATCTGCTACTAACAGTTAAATATTGTAGCACTACATTTTGCCCCGGTTATACATCTGGAAGACCAGCCGTTGACTCGGAAAACAGTTGGTGAGAATGGGGGAAAAAAAATCTGAATATACAAATGGGTAACAAGGAAAGCTACGCAGTCTTCTAATGGGAGTAAACTTGTATATCCCTCTTAGGGCCGGAACGTTAATTAACGAACTATAACACTATGTGAGGGTGTCTAATGTTTGTCCCATGTATATGAACGATAACCTACAATAGATCTATAAAGCTATTCGGAGATAAGGACAGAAATTGA
>NC_134484.1:137716974-137834474 GCF_040206685.1 Ascaphus truei | reverse complement strand
TGCGCTGTTTTTCCCATTTCTTTTAAGATACATCAACAGATAAATAAAACATGATGTGAAAGTATAACACACAGAGAAGCACTAACAACTGTTACAGATAATGTACCTGATTCTGGGTCATGTTTATTTTAAGCTAATAAAAAATTATTTCTGGGGAGAAAAAACAAAACAAAAAAAAACAGTGTGCTGCTTTTATATTCAGGTTTGCTGCCAAATACAGGGGACTGTCACTATTTAGCAAAATCTGTTTATATCCTGAATCTTCACCAAATGTCCCCAAGACGTTTGCGGCTACTCAAACAAAAAGGTCGGAAAATAAACTAGCGTTGTCCTAAAACCCATGGATTTGTACAGGTAATTAGTTACCAATAAAGCATTTCTTGAGCGCAGAAACACAGTGATAATCTGCATTATAGGTTTTTAAAAGTTGTTAAATGCTGAAAAATGAGAGCCAGTGATGCACACTGTACACAGACAGAGTCAGATGGAATGCAATGTAATAATCAATGACTCATGCTCAAATGTCCTGCTAACTGCTCCAGCATGGTAAACTCCCACTTCTCCCCAGATGAGGTAATAAAACTATACGCTTTTGCAAAGGATTTTTTTTTTTTTTATTATTTGTCTGCTCTGCGACTGCACAGGAAAACACTCCCAATTTATAGGCCTTAATGGTAACATGATGAGCCACCAGTGAGAGTTATTTATTTGCTACGCTACTGATGTTACAAATTCCATGATCCGCAAGAGCTTTTATATGCCCTCCACATTGCTGGAGGTGAACGCAAGACACGGTCATATAAAAAACGGTATGCTTTTCAGCCAAACTATGGCCAATCTTATTTTCCTAGCAGCTTACTCCATAAAGGTATTGAATGATGTAGTGTTACTGATACTCTGTTACAGGGGCAGGTCTGAGCTCACCTAATTCTGATTGGCTATTTACAGTAGGTATTATGGACCTGCAGTTGCAAGACTCCTGTTTAAATAACGTAACATTAAACTTAAACATATTGCTTTACTATAATGGACTAGAACATGATTTCTAATCAAGATTATTTGCAAAAACCCCTTCACTGGCCTATTGCATCTTGTTGTCGTTAAAGCCATGTGGCAAAAGCTGAAAGGTTAATCCTGCCCGTAAAGGTGACAATAAAGGCTGTGCTGCCATTGGCAACTGATGACTGCCTCTGACCTTCTATTGATGAATATACCTACTGATATAAAACAAGAGGGGCCATTTTGTCATGTACCGTGCATAAAAGCTATGTTTTTATACTTTAGCCTATTACACCATGCACAGGCTATACTTGTGATCAATATCCCGGATACCTATTGTCTATATTTGCTGGAATGAAAAAGAACAGAATAGTCTTCAAGCTGGAGCTAAAGTGTGAGAGAATTGAATTGTAAGATTGTTTTCTTTACATTAGTCTCTAGTGTGTAATTGTAAATTTCTAGTAGCCGGACTGGCCCTGGAGCACTGTGGATATGTAAATAGATGTTATTGTGTGTACAGAACTGTGAGGTCGGTGGTACATTAAAAGCCATCGCAGCCTTCAAATGAATATATTGTACCACAAACGAATTCTAAAAATAAGCTCATGTAGCATTCACTATCTTGTGCTATTTGGGTGTCTCTTTAAGCTACTTTTTTTTTTTACATCACCTCTGTATCTGCCGCTGTCAATGGGCTATTGCAGAATGCAGGAAATCTGAATGAGCATTTGCTTAACAAACATTTTTATTGCATGTGTAGTTCTATCTTACAAAGAATCATAAAAACTGACAAAGACACATAAGTGAATAAAAGTGGACTGGTAGCCACATGTTTGGGTAAGTTCAGTGGGCAAATCTCCAACAGGTGACCTACGTTGTCGACATGCAGACGCCCAGAAAACGGAGAACTACAGCGTATGTGCAGCAGGATCTGAGTTTGGGAAATTATGTTTCTACAACCCAGAACATCCTATGCGTTTCACACAATGACCATGCTTCATTCTAGGCTGTACAGATGTAATTTCCAACTCTGGAATCCTGCTACACATATACTGGAGTTCTTCCATTTCTGGGCATCTGCACAGTGATACACCCACCCAAAAAAAATCTTAAAACGTGTACTACTTGAAACTAGGATGTTACCTGTTAATGGATTATAATGTTCTCCATCATTAACCAACACCTTGTTAAAATTAATCCCTCCAACTTCATAAGGAACTGGTCGCTGAGTCAGCCCCGCAGAAAAAGACACCAGAGCAGCTATAGTAGTGACCCCTATGGGAAAGAAAACAGACCAAGTTTACAGTTTAATAACAGAAGAGTAAATGGCAGCATTAATGCACAAACTGCAGAGTAATGGTAGCACTCGATGGTTCCAGGGTTAGAATATCAACATTACATGAAATTTAACAAAGCACATCTTGTATTAAAAACAAACAAAAAAAAACCCAAGGTTTTGAAAGCTGCTCTCTCACACATATGACCAACTTGAACTATTGACAGTAATCTGTTTAGTGAACTGAAACTATTTGGGGTCTTACTGTTCCTATAACTACCTTCTGTATCTCTTATGTGATTGCTTATACTAATTGGTTCTCCCACATGGATTCGGATTTCATAGCTGTGATTATCTTATCATTGTGAGTAGTGCAACTAGGACAATGGTTGAAAAATGCCCATGTTCAGTTTCATTGGTGACCAAATTAAATGTGATTAACAGAGTTTTAAAACTTATTTTAAAATACTTAGATCTGCAGGAATCGGTTTAGAATTGTACACCTAGTGTCAAACTAATCATGGCCCTTACATCAGGTGGTTCCGAAGTGTGACTACACCTTCAAATGACATTCAATAAATTAAAAAAAAACACACAAAATAATGCAGAAAAACCTGTGTTGTACATTTACCATGTACAGAAGCCATACACCACTAAATAAACGAAAGCTGCAACTAAGGACATTATTACATTTCTGTCTAGATGGAATATACAAAGTGTTCCTGCAGACATCATGGCTTTAAAATCTATCCCAGGGGTGGCCAACTTCAGTCCTCAAGGGCCACCAACAGGTCAGGTTTTAAAGATATTCCAGCTTCAGCACAGGTAGCTCAATCAGTAGCTCAGTCATTGACTGAGCCACCTATGCTGAAGCAGGGGTATCCTTAAAACCTGACTTGTTGGTGGCCCTTGAGGACTGAAGTTGGCCACCCCTGGTCTAGTCAATCATCAAAAATGAACAGGAATGCCTAGAGATACATTGTTTACACAATGGTCCACCAATACACATCTTCTTTATTATCTCAATGTCCAAAGCAGCACAGCAGTAGCACCCTGTACCCTGCTGTAGCTCTCAATAGAATGGCATTGGTAACATGCATACATTCAGATTTTACTAATATATTAAAATATATTTTTTGTTGTATTACAGACCATCAGGACTCAAACATTTTAGTAACCCATAAAGCCGGACTTCCGAATTAAACATTAATAAGTCGCAAATCAAATCCCAATACATCCACATGGTGAAAGAATTTGCATAGCTATGCATTTCATTTTAAAACGAAGTTATAAGATGGATCCGAGTAAACCTTTGAAACCACATGGTTTAAAATGATTCAGTTAAGTGCTTCAGTCTACAAGATAAAGACCTCACTGATTTCATATTCAAGACACACTTTATAGCAGGGTGATGTGTGTTGTATCATGTCATAGGAAACCTTAGCTCGCACTATATTAGGGGAATGATGTATAAAGCGAGACAAATTTTCTGTTTGCATTTTAATGTTTAGAAATCCATGTGTGTCTCTAGGCATCACTGTACCAAGAACATCTCCACATATTCTACTTGTGTAGCATCGGCTTGTCTTTTGGGAGGTGAGCCTCGGAGCAGCTGGGGAAACAGTTATTTGTTGCCATTTTATAACATGATATATAAAAGATTACATCTAAGTGCTGCTGTTTTTTTCCCCAATTCAATTCATATACCAGATGTGATGCGTTAACCTCTGTTTTTATGGAACCTGTATCAAATTAAAAATAAATAATAAGTTGCATACTTTTGATGTTGGCACAAATTGAAATATTAGAAAATAGCTGCATCAGCAAATGACATGGCATGGATACATATCCACCCCAGGGTAATATCTTTCCAGTAGAGATCAGCATCATATGTAAGAAAGGCATCAGTTTGTTTTCATGTTGACACATTAGTATATATAGCACTATGGTATTGTGCAGACTGCCAGGGTTCCGTATGAACATAGCGCTCCATGCTATGAACTGCTGTTTAGTAACTTTAGGGCAGTCTATTTTGCAATGCAAGGGGCATGTACCGGATTGCAGAGCAATGCTGTGAGGATTGGACCTCGGCCCAGCCCCTTGTGACATGTCCCGTGACGCGTTGGGTGACACTCCTCGCGCGTGCACTGTGCGTAAGTGCCGCAGTACTCCTACCAGGACCTAGACTCCGCCCCCATGCCACGTCCCATGACGCAACAGTGGACGTCACTGTTCCCACTTCACGTCGGTGCCGCAATACCAGGGGCACTCGAGGGGTTAATGCCGCCAATTACTCCACAGCTGTGATACACTCTGCCCCTGTCTCAGTACACAGCGTACATGTAATTATGCATGACTCACAGCCTGGAGGAACCTTCCCATTGGCTCCTTGCTCTTATATGCTCAGCTAGCGTGAGCCAAATTGGCCGAGCATAAACTTTTGTATATGTACTAGTACTTGCTTCAAGCATCCTGATGCCCTGCCATTGCTCTGTGCATTCTGCTTTGATCTCTTGTACCTTTGACCTCAGCTCGCACCTGGACCGCTACCTTCTCTGGACCCTAGACTTCGGGAATGCACAAAAACCATTCTGAACTCTCCACTCCTGGACCTCAGCTACGCAGTACGACCATTCAACTTCTCCAATCCCAGACCACGGCATGTATTACGACTATTCTGACCTCTCCTACCCTGACGCAGCTACACGACTACGACTCTGCAATCCGGATGCGGTTGCGCAGTTGTTGGTCGGAGTATTCCAACATCTCCACCTCAGCCCTGTGGTTCCATCCTGTTTGTGGTGAGAACTCGTTATAAATGTATTGCAAGACCTGTCTTAGAGCAGCAATCCCACCAATTCAAAACGCGGGGCTCACTAGAGCTCAACGTCACTATTTGTACCTCCGGTGACCCGCAGTTACCCGGATACTTAGCATGGTAGGTAACCATGTTCTACCTTGACATTTAAAACTGTCGTCTAATAGAAAGCTGCAACAGATGACGTTGTGGCTTCCTATTGGCCTGAGAAACCAGTGAGATTTGGCTGCCATTTTGATTTTGCTCTAACAGTGGTACGTACACGATCCCCGGAGCCAAAAATATGCCTGTCTGGCTCCAGAGGACCCTGTAAAAAAATAATTCAAGATTAAAATAAGTAGAAGCCCTCCCACCCCCCAAAACAGAGTAAGAAAATGAATGAGCGGAAATATAAAAACAAATGCATTACCTTGGGATTCTGAAAAAACAGGTATTTTGGGATGATCTGAAGAATGAAAGAAAGCGAAGTTAAATGGTGGGTGTTTCAAAAGATAATATCATTAAAAAATCTATCATTAAAATGTCAGCCCTGTTAATAAAAGGACTGTTATTGGCCTGCTTACTAGATGACAAACATTTGAAAATGCAGATATGGGATTTAAATCCTTTTGGGATTATCACACAACTCTTGGAGGATATTGAAGCGTTTTCCTCATTATGAGCCTATAACTTTCAGATAATATCATATAATGTCAAATAGATTTATTCAAGATATAATTTGTAATTAAAAGATAGAAAATCCCCTTTAAATGGAAATGCAAATGCAACCAATAACTATTATATTTAGTTCTGTAGTGGGCCCCCATTTCATCAAGTGCCTTATATTGCTTAGTTAGTAACATCATTCTCGTCTCCTTAACAGTGGTCACTTTTCCACTATAGTAGTAACTCATTACTACAATCAAACTTCTGAAGGTTTATTTCTGCATAAGGATCATTCATGTACACATCTACATTTCCCTTAAGAGCATAACCCCAGTGTGTTTAGACTTCATTGTGCTGTCCCACTCAACACACATAAAACAGGCATGTCAAACTATTTACCAATGCAAATGGCTTCCTCATACAATTGTAATTACCCTTACAGTAAACATTTCCCATATATAGCTTTGTTGAAAATTATGCAAGTTTTTTTTTAACTTGACACTATATCTTGCTTATACACAACTTTGTGATTATGCATCATAGTTATACAAGTCTCACTATATACTAATGGTAGGCACTAAAACTGGTGAATTTGAATCAATAAAAAATTAAGTTACAAAAAAAAAAAAAAACCTGGTGTTTTGGTTCTAAAAATAATAAACACGTTTTGGTATTTGTTGTGGTTCTAAAAATCTTGTGTAATGTTTTTGTTTTGGATTTTTATAAAATAGCGAGGAGGGGAAAAAAATCGACATTTTCTAATGACTTGATCTAATTTGTTTCAAGCTTCACATTTTTTACAAAAATATGTGGATTTTTCTACATGTTCTGAGGGTGAGCCTATTTCAGGCTTTGGCTCAGATTTAGTTTCAATGTTTGATTTAAATAGTGATATCTGATTCTGAACCAGCAAATGTGCTCCCCCTTACTATATATGTGTACTGTACACAAGAATGTCACACACAAAAAGGGTAAAATGTAAACAAATATCTATGGGCTAGAACTTAAGCAACATTATCCTGTAACCTAAAGAGCAAATACAATTTTTATTTAAAAGATTTCAGATAAATGCCCTTTAACGTCATTGTTTTTCTTGATGAACGTTCTTCTAAAGGTAGCCGCTTTTTTAGTGCTTTCATTCTATCTTCTTAGTGCCCATAATTGTTATTACTACCGGATTCCCAAGATTTTCATTTATGGGACCGCTAAATAATAGTAAAGAACGGTCAAAACAAAAAGCTTAAAAACACCATCATGATCCACAAGCAAAACTCATTGAATGTACAAACCTTCCCAGAAACATGCAAACAAAACGTAAGTTCTGACTTTTTAAAATAATGAAGTGACTTATATGGAACAGAACTTATAGCATCATTCTGCTTTGTTAGGGGAATCCGTGCATAGACATGTACAGAACAGTCCAGAAACCTTGCCTGGTCCACTGAACTCTTTTTGCTAGCACGTACTTTACCAACACAGTCTAAAGACAAAAGGTTCCCAAACTAGCAGACAGCCCGTCCCCACAAATATCAACCAGTATACAAGGAAGTTTGAGAACCGCTTGTCTATATCAAACAGGTGTCATACTTTCTTGTGGCATCCACTTCTGACCTAGAATTTGACTTTTTTTTTTTATTCCTTACCAGGAAGATGAAAAACTGTTGACCATACATAGCTTAGCCCTTTCATTTGGGCTGGGTTGTATAAACCATCCAATCAGGAAAAACAGCTTTAAATAAGAGATTTATAAATATTTCAAACACTTGCACCCTTCCATAAATCTGTCTAAATAATGGAGCAGAGGTACACACCATCCCCAGAGTTGCCACTTTTTGGGGCATTTAACACACGCTCAATGTCATAGAAGTTGAATGAATGACAACAAGTGTCTACTCTCTGCCCGCCTATTTTGGTGACTCTAGGGTTTCGGTTCCAAGTAGAGTAAAGGCACAAACATGAACTAAAACTTTACCATGTGGGACTGCAGATTTGATGCCAAGACAAAATCTGGAGTACAGACACTACAGTTGTTACCAAAGTTTTACAGCTGAAAAATGGAAAACAAATTACCTTTTGAATCTTCAGTTGGTATAAGATATCCTGCAACAAAAAGCAATCATTACTTAAATGAGGACTTCACCTGACATTTTATTGACAAGCATTTTATTTTGGAATATTTGTTAGTTTCATAGTTCAAAGAGGTTATACTATTATAAATGTGATATAATGTAGATTACTACTGTATTTGTTTATTTAGATAATATAAGCCGTACCACAGCAATAGTACTGTATTTTTACATACATAGCATAAGTGAGTTTGGTTTCAAATCACCATACTGGTCTAGACTTTACTTGTGTTACACAAACAAAAAACTAAAATGTAAATGTATGAAATACAGGCATACCCCGCATTAACGTACGCAATGGGACCGGAGCATGTATGCAAAACGAAAATGTACTTAAAGTGAAGCACTACCTTTTTTCCACTTATCGATGCATGTACTGTACTGCAATCGTCATATACGTGCATAACTGATGTAAATAACGCATTTGTAACAGTCTCTATAGTCTCCCCGCTTGCGCACAGCTTCGGTACAGGTAGGGAGCCGGTATTGCTGTTCAGGAAGTGCTGACAGGCACATACGTGAGCTGCCGTTTGCCTATTGGGAGATATGTCCTTACTCGCAAGTGTACTTAAAGTGAGTGTCCTTAAACCGGGGTATGCCTGTATCCAGTTAGCACTAAGATTGTCAATGTGAAATGAGAGCTGGTAAATATACTGTATATAAAACTACAAAAGTGCAGTAGGTTAATATAATATATGCCTTTTTATTTGATATGAATTATGAATTTATGAATGTGTGGGCTTATTGTAATGTACTAACTAATTTATAATTCACAAGAAGTACATCGTCACAATGTCTGTTTAAATGATACAAGGAGTATCACAATTTCACAACTATACTTATTTCATTATCTCACCTGGTGCTCCAGCAAAACCTGTTGACATTGGCATGTCGTGTAGCCCATCAACACTTTTAGGCCGCCCTGATCCAGACTTTAGAACCTTTCCTGGAGGGCCAGCTTGACCACTCTCTACGATGAAGCCATTGTTGCCAGGAAGAACTGGTAGGACAACAGACCCTGGCAAGAAAGGTGCCTTTGTTTGTGGTGGCTGTTGAGGTGGTTTGGGGTAGTTTGGCTCTTGAGGTAGTTTTGGTTGCAATGGTACTTTTGGCTGGGATGGTAGTTTTGGTTGTTCTGGTACTTGTGGCAGGGATGGGAGCTGAGGTATCTGTGGTTGCATAGGTTCTTGGTGGATATGTGGTATCACAGGCTGCCTTGGCACTTGTGGGTAAATTGGCTGCTCTGGCACGTGAGGGTAAGATGGCTTCTGTGGTGTTCTTGGTGGTGGCCGAGGTATAATGCTAATTTGTGGGGTCTGCTCCAGTTGTTCATTACCTAGATTCCAAGAAGAACAGAAATGGTGCTTAATAAATATATTCTTAAATTAGATGCATTGTTTTACATTTTTGATTCATAGTTAAAGAGGCAACAGGCATTTGATATGCACTGGTGAGAAAAAGTCTGTGAACACCTTAATTTTCACATATTTCACACCTAAAATGTTATGAGATCTTAATCTAAATACTAATAATAGACAAAGATAACCTGACCAAACAAATGACACAAAAACATGATACTTTTTCAACATTTATTTATCCACAAATTATTCAAAATTCAATATCCACGTGTGGAAAAGTATATGAACCTTTAGATTCAGTGTTACCCCCATGAGCAGAAATGACTTAATTGAAGTGTTTCCTGCAACTGATGGTCAATCTCTCACATCGGTTTTGAGGAATTTTGTCACATTCCTCCTTACAGAACTGCTTCAACTCTGTGACATCTGAGGGCTTCCTTGCATGGACAGCTCACTTCACGTCCTGCCACAGCATTTTGATTGGGTTTAGGTCCGGACTTTGAATAGGCCACTCTAAAACGCAGAATTTCATCTTTTCCAGCCATTCGTTTGTAGATCTTTTGCAGACTACAGGCCCATTTTCGACTTTGTTGCTGATGCCAAGTGCATCACGTCACTTCAGGTTGCGGACTTCTATATTAACAGGGGAGCTGGCAAGGGGTCACATACTCGTTGATGAAGCGTCGTGAGCTCGAATCGCATCAGAGTAACTACATGCCACACTCCATGATGTCAGCCACTCTAATAAATTGTTTTTAATATATATACTTTTTTGCGCTTAGACCCAACATTGTCTGCAGTGCACAGCTTTTTTCTCCATACTATTGGAATCACTCTTGAATATCGATAAGCAGGAAGCATGCATATGAAGTCAGAATCTACAAACTGTGAGTACTACCCCAATGGTTTTTCATTTACTATTCCATTAGCTGAGATGAAGATTGAAAATTATATCATTATTGCTCTAGGGGTCAATACCTAAGAGTGGTGAGGAGAACCAGCCATACCGGTTATCATAGAGTGTGTGGCTGCCATGCGCTCAGGCACCCCGCTGTGTAAATCTAACACTTGGTAGTGTAGGTGGCAGACGAAGCACTAGCATAGCGTGAAACGCGTAGAGGAGGAGGCTGTGCTGCAGCCTGCTGTTTTTCAAGTGTGTGTCTACCTCAATAAAGCTTCTTTTGTACAATCTTTGGAACTGACGTCAGATTTGCTGTTTGCTGTGGCACCGGATACTTTCTCTTCATTCCTACATACCGGTTATCATAGGCAGATATTGGCTTTATTATCCTAAGAATTGCACTGCACTTGGGTACACATACCTCCACATTTGAGCTATGGACTGAATCATATATATGAGACTTTTTGGCACAACCATATAACAAGGCCATTATAACCAAGTTACATCTACACGAATATTGTTTTCTGATTTCACTAATCAACACTCATTTGATGTTGTTTCGCTGCTTACTCTGAAGCACTGGTCTCTTTGAACTATTGTTCTATTCCTCTTTGTAGATCTGCTTGTATGTTTAAAATCATTGTCTTGCTGCATGACACACTTTTGCTTAATCTTCAGCTCATAGACAGATGGCCTAACATTCTCTTCCAGAATCTTCTGATAACCACGAATTCTGCATTGTATGTTAATGATGGCAAGATGTCCAGGTTCTGAGGCAGCCAAGCAGTCCCAAACCATCACACTCCCACCCCTATACTTGACGGTTGGGAGTAGGTTCTTATGTTCGAACGCAGTGTTTGGTTTTCACCAAACATAACTTTTCTCATTGAGGCCAAAAGATCTACCTTTGAATCTTCTGCCCAGAGAACATTATTCCAGAAGTTTTGTAGATCATGTACAGGCAAACCCAGCATTAACGTACACAATGGGACCGGAGCATGTATGTAAAGCGAAAATGTACTGAAAGTGAAGCACTCCTTTTTTCCTCTTATTGATGCATGTACTGTACTGCATTCATCATATACCTGCATAACTGATGTAAATAACGCATTTGTAACAGGCTCTATAGTCTCCCCGCTTGCACATAGCTTCGGTACAGGTAGGGAGCCGGTATTGCTGTTCGGGACGTGCTGACAGGCGCATGCGCGAGCTGCCGTTTGCCTATTGGGTGATATGTCCTTACTCGCGAGTGTACTAAAAGTGAGTGTCCTTAAACCGGGGTATGCCTGTATGTGCTCTTTGGCGAACTTCAGGCAGGCAACAATGTTCTTTGTAGAGACCAGTGATTTCTTCCTGGCTATCCTTCGATGAACACCATTCTTGTTCAGTCTTTTTCTGATAGTTGAGTCATGAACAATCACATTAGCCAAGGCGAGAGTGGCCTGCAGATGCTTGGATGTTACTCTGGGGTTCTTTGTGACTTCCTGGAGGATTTGCCGGTTTGTTCGTGGAGAGATTTTGGTAGGACGACCGCTTCTGGAGAGTAACTGTGGTCTTTAACTTTCCCCATTTGCAGACTGTGTGTCTAACAGTGGATTGGTGGATCCCCAAGTCCTTAGAAATTGTCTTGTAACCCTTTTAGACTGATGAGCATCAACAACTGCTTCTCTGAGGTCCTCAGATTTCTTTTGATTGTGGCATGGCGTTTCCACACACCTGTGTGGTTTCACTTACTTTTGCACATACCCGGACTCTTAATTACTCATTGTTCGTCTAATTCATACATAATTTTGTTTCAAAAGACATGGAATTGGTTAAATTAAACCCTATTGGATATTTAAGAAAATATTGGTTTTGAGTAAAAAAAAAAAAGTTATCATGGAAAAACTATGGAATTTCAGTAATTATCATTGGGGTTCAAACTTTTTCTCACCACTGTAGTTATTTCAGAGACTACTGTGGAGCGATCTTCCAACTTCTATATTACCTGTGTTTATAGAAAAAAAAACAACAGCAAACCTAACATCTCCTCTTCAAAACGAGGCTGAAAATGTGCTGTCCTTTTGTATTTGTATTTTATTTTTATAAAAATATTTTACCAGGAAGTAATACATTGAGAGTAACCTCTCGTTTTCAAGCATGTCCTGGGCACAGAGTTATAAAAAATACATAGTTTCATTAAAAGAACAGGGTTATACAGTCAATTCACAGACATTTCATGGACAGATAGAATTTGTAACCTTAGTGTAAAATGGTCTATTTCTGAAAACTTTGATTTCTCTGCTCTGCCATCTCTGAGTGGTCCTGCTTTGATGAGAAACGAACACTAAAATATAAAAGCACATTACATGGGCTAATTGACCATTTTTTTTATTGAGTAATACAATGAGAGAAGAGGATGACTCATTTCATACAAAGTCTATACCCACGATGTTATTGTTCCAAGTAAGTGATGTTAGGATTAAAATTTGGATGGAAAATTATTTAGCATTACTAAAAATAAATTACCATACAATTCTGTTTGCTTGTCAGGTGGACTGTTGGACTTATTTCCATTACAGTTACATCATGCAAGGACATTTTGCCAACAAATAGGATATTGCAAGAAGCAAGACAGAAACATGTCATAATAATGATAAAAAAAAAACCTGTAGAATTGGTAAGGCATTTACCAATGTGAAGCATTTAATTACACCTTTGTTGGATATTAACAATTCAGAACAGAAGGGCAATTTTTAAAGCAACTTCCATCACTGGGGTATATGCCAACATTGTCAAGCTCAAAACCACTATCAATTCTGTCCTCATATTTTAGAAAAAGAAGAAGAAAAAAAAAATGGGACAAATTCTCAGTAGTTGATAAAAAAAAAAAAAAAAATTAACAGCCTGTGCACCTCTTTACATTTTTATTTTATTTATTTATAAAAAATGTTTTACCAGGAAGTAATACATTGAGAGTTACCTCTAGTTTTGAAATATGTCCTGGGCATAGATTATATAAATTGGATTGTATATCCCTCTGGTTTGCAGTGAAAGCAAAATGTATTTAAAATCTCACAATATCTTCACAATAGTTGCAAAACTAAAAAATAACATGTTCTTGACACAACTTTACATAGCAATGTAATAATGCAACACTTTTATAAGTGTCCCTCAGTGATCTTGCATACAGGAAATGTCCCAGAATCACACATCTCTACTTGACCCTGCCTCATTCTCTCTCTGTATAACCCCCCTATGGGATTACCATGGTCTTAAAGCAGCAGTCAAAGCTGCTATTCACCCCCCCCCCCCCCCATTTAATATGTGCATCAATACAATCCACACAATAAGTAATTAGCTAAGTTGCCGATCGATCCGTTCTCCTGTGATCGATCGGCGAAGATTCAGCTCGGGGGTTCACTAAATGGCTGTCAGTGCAGCAGAAGGGGACCAAAGATGCAAAGTTCTACGGGGAAAAACATGTGACAAGGCAGTCACTAGATACAATTGGTGCACTGCTAGAAAGAGGGCAGGCTCAAAAAGGGGTGTGCCAGAGCCTGTTTCAGAAGAGGAAGGGGATGTGACTTTGTAAATGGTTGCTATAGAAACAAAAAAATGCTCATTACATTATAATACATTAAAAATGTCTTTAAAAATTGTTTACAAAAAATGCTACAAGTATTTTCTCATAGTATAGAACTGATTTGTTAAAAAATAAAAAAAAACACATGTAGGATATTGCTTGAACTGCAGCATTAATGCTTGTTGCTGCAAAGAAAGGGTATTGCTAAAATCTCCAAGTACTGCAAGTAGCCAAGTTCTGGCTATTATAGTAGAGAGCTCACTTTTATACCCAAGTTCTTGATACTTGACTACATCTGCACTGTGCCACATTCTTGGATGCTGGTCAGATTTTCTAATATGGGGTACTTCAAAACCTAAAATGGCATGTCCCTCACACTGAATGGGTTTTATCCATGCAATACATTGAAACGTTTACTATTTACTTTCTCTTGACCTGAAGATCTTGATGTTGTAAATTTGATGGATTGTAAAATGCTTTTCTTAATCTGTTTATTGGTTTTAATTATTACGATGTGTTTACAAAATAAATGTGTATGGGTCAGAATGCCACATAGCTAACAGTTTTCAATGCATTGCTTTGTAATTAAGTTCTTCTCCACTGCCAGTGAATAATTATTTCAATCAGGGAAGTATGTAGTATGTGTCCGTCTTTAGGCTGCAAGCTCTGGTTTGTTTATTTTCCTCATCAACTTGCAGCAAATGTTATTATAAAGGATAGGAGAATGAAGAAAATGTGGTGATTAAGGAATTTTATCGTGAAAGAAATGGGACACAGAGTTTCTACAGGACATCATTTTGATGTTTCTTATTTTAAATGAATACATGGTTCCTTCTGTACAGGACGGCATCCCAGACAATAGTAGAAATTGAGAACAGATGTGCCGAGTTCTGGCACAAGCCACGTTCACTCCACAAAGTTACAAAGAATTAAATATCTGTAACAAGTTCTATCCCATTGAATGAGAGAAAGAAGAAAAAAAACCTACAATAATTATAGACCCAGATTAAACAATATTACTCTCTGGCAGAAACAGGGAACTTGGACTTCTGATTTACTACTAATTGAATATTAATTGTTTCTTGTGTGTGTAGTTTATCTTGTTACCTGTATCTAGAAACAGCTGGTGTGCGTTTCCTTGCCATAGGGGATGTCTTGATGAAAAACTTTTGACTCAATTCATTTTTTACAGATCTATATTTTTTTCAGTAACTAGGACAGATACAACTTACCTGCTCCAGGCTGAACCCTGAGAAGATCCTGAAGATCGGAAGTGATTTTGAAGACATGCGTATTAAACACCTGGACAGAATTCTTGAGGCCAAAAATGTCACTGGAATGTGACTTTATTGTCCCATTTATCTGATGTATGCAGGTCCACAAACTGGTAACATGTTTGTTCAGCCCATCTTTTATCCTCTGTAGACTGCCAGAGATTGTGTCCAGCTTCCCACAAACATTCTCCAACTTTGTAACTCGAGCATCAACATTAGAAATCTCCTTTTGGATTCCCGGAGTATTTTCTTTACATTTTCCTTTGCCAGCAGAGACTTCACTGTTCAGCAGTTCAAACTTTTCCTTTAGACTATTACAGCAGTTTTCATTTGAAACAGAATATGGGGTGTTGCTATAGAGTTTTTGGACTTCCTCTACTTTTGTATGAAGTCCTGTTTGTGTGTTTAGAACAGTAGATTTCACATCCAGCAACTGATCTTTAACGAGTTTCAGCTCATCATTTAAGAAATTCACATCTTCATCAACCCTGTGTAGGTTATAGCGAAGCAACCCCAAATCCTTCTGCACCGTTTCGATGCCAAGTTTGTTTTTTTGGATTAAGTCAAACTTTTCACTCATGGTAAAATTTAAAGACTTCAAAAGAATAGAATGATCTTCACCTCTCTGAAACAAAAGTTGGTATTTATTGCTATAGCTGTCGATATTTTTATCGTGCAACAATGACTGCAACTGACCCTCAATCTGTTGAATTGTATTCTTTAGATCATTTATAAGATGTGTGTTAACAGACCGTGGCTCATTTTGAACAGGCGAGCCCGCATCAATCTCTGATATGGTACTTTCCAGCCTATCTTCCAGCGACAGAAATCGTCGGTCAAGTAAGTCCTTTATATCTTCTGAATTATTCATAATCAACCCTCTCAAAGTTTCCTCAATATAAAAGCAATGCTCCTCTGCATTCTTTTCTGTAACGTTAATCTTAAAATCTAGTTCATTTAATTTTTCCTCAAAAGTATTGTCAGGGTTTAGGGCGTTGATACGGTCCATCTCATTGTCCATTCTAACATTTAGGACTCTGTTGGCTTCTGCAATTCTCTCGAGCTTTTGATCAAAATTCTTTATTTTATCATCAACGTCATCATTTGTGCAACAACCTGAACTGTTTGACCGTGTTTTCATCTGAGATCGGAGCTCGTTTATTTCTTTCCTGAGGCCAGTTTCCTTCTCTCTAAGAAGTTCCAACACTCCTAAACAACTATTCTCATACTCCTCACATTGTTGCTGGACATTGGTTATTTTATAGTCACAAGAGTTTTTCAGATCTGCCATTTTTCTGTCAATTCCATCGAGCATTTCATCTCTGAATGACTCAAATTTGGCATCTATATAATTCTGGTATACATCCACGCTAGACAGTGTTGCTGTGGGTCCACGTGCTACTTCTTGGAACTCCCTTAACCGTTCCTCATATGCATTTACTTTCTCATTTAGCTCCTCTATCAGATTACTTTTGCTCCGTAGGGCTTCTTTGACATCTGCCAGTTCTGAAATGATGTCCCTCACTCCATCATCTCTTTCTGCACTTCCAGAAATTCCTGGTATATAAATAGTTTCAGTTTTACCACCAAGAGCACTATCAGTATGTGGTAAGTTGTTAAGCCACGGAACTAGAATCTTACTTACATCTTCTTGAACAGTGATCTTTAGGTTTTCATTTACTCCTGCTAAGGATGTTTGCATGTCAATCACGGTCTGTGTAAGTCGAAGCATTTCGTCTTCAAGAAACAGTATTTTTTTCCCCTGTGCTTCATTCAATTCCTGTGACACTTGCTTGGAATCCTGGGGCTCCGGTGGTCCTCTCTTGGACTCCTGGGCATTTTGTGGTCGCCTGGTTATTTTGTCTGTTTAAAAATAGACATGTATACATTAAGTAACATCAAATTGTCACAAGTTTATAAGTCTGTGTCATCAATACACATACTTAACTAGCGAGAGATATTGTCTGATTTTATGTTTGCCCATATGTATTATAAGTCCCTGTATTGTCTCTTGGGCGGCATACAATGTTGGTGCTACAGTATACAAGTAATGATAAAAATGTAAAACATGCGTGGGTGTGTGTATATGTATATATGTATATATATCTATATATATATATAGTGTCAGTGTTGTAACAGCGTTGTTTTATTAGTTTTACCTCTCTGTAATTAAATTGTACATTTTCTATGCAGCATGCTTTTCTTGGTTTCTTTAGATAGATATCTAGAGATATATCTATATATACACAAAGAACAATTTCTGCAATCCTACCAATTGTGCTAAAATATTCTAGTGACTTTTTTACATTTAGAACCTATTTCTGTGTAACACACACACACAATATATACATAAACACACACACACACACACACACACACACACACACACACGCACACACACACACACACACACACACACACACACATATATATATTATATAATATATATATACACATATAAACTCACACTAAAAAACAAAGAGAAGAAATGCATAGTACAATAAATGTAATAGAATGACAGTAGGTAGGGCCCTGCTCATACTGCGGGTTCCGTTCCATGGCTCCGCCGTAAAGCAAAAATCGCCGAAAAGCGGTACCGGCAATTTTCAGCGTCTCCTACCCTTCTGCGCATGCGTAGACTTGCAGTCCCCCGTTCTGCACATGCGCAAACTCGGCCGCTCTCCCTTCTGTGCATGCATGAACTCGGCCACCCTCCACCCCCCTTTTACAGATGCGCAAACTTGGCCGCCCCCCTTCTGTGCATGTGCAGACATGGCGGTCCCCTTCTCGGTACCGCCATATTGGCGGATCGCCGAAAAGCGAAACGCTGAGAAGCAATACTGTACTACAGTGTATCAAGGTGACAAATGCCCACTCACGAGATATCAGCTGACAATGCGCAGTTTCAGCATATACTGTAATGCTAGGCATTTGTGATCCAGTTGAGAAAAAACTCCAATCTTGAGCAGTGTATTGGCAGGGGAGTCCACCTGAGCGACCACTCTCTCTCAACTCCAGCCACCTGATCCACAGTGGATGTAGAAGGATCAGAGAAAACTATGGTCGTGGCCCTGCTCACAACCTCTTAACGTGGAATACACTTGCCCTGCAAGGCCTTGAGTTGTAGATCAGAGAGAACTGGAGTTCTAAAAGTCAGCATTCTAGTGTGATGACGTAGCAACAATCCTATGCGTTGCAACACTGCAAAAACGTCTCCCTGATGAAGTCACGTTTTTGTAGTGATGAAACGCCTAAGGCTGTTAGTACATCATCACACTAGAACGCGATCTGTAGCGCTGACTTTTAGAACGCTAGCTCTCCCTGACCTACACCTCCAGGCCTAGCAGGGCAAGTGTATTCCATGCTAAGAGGGTGTGAGCAGGGCCACCACTATCGTTTTCCCCTATCACTCTACATCCACTGTGGATCCGGTGGCTGGGAGTTCGGATGGAGCAGTCGCCCAGGTGGACTCAAGATATGAGATAGGTTATTAAAGTAACACTACACACATTTCAGTAGACCATGAATGATGCGCAAGAAAAGCTTGAGATGGGGAAGAACTGAAATATTAAATTGGAACCTTACCCAAATCTTTCCTCCCACCATTAGGTAGAGGAGTATGCAGAGGAATTGGCTTTGCCTTTTCAGTGGGACCTTCCTTGCAATCGTCACCTTTATAACCAGGGCAGCATCTCCATTCCAGCTCTGTGACAACTTTATATGAAGTTGTATACCTTGGTCGAAAGCTCACTTTGTGACTGCAAATAAGGAATTTGGGAAATACATCAAGAGTTTTATAAATACAAAGGTTAGTAGGAATAGATTAACAGTTATTAAATAGCATGTTGCCAGACACAATAAGTTACAACCTGGAACGCATTCACCTATAAACAGCATTTTTGAGTATCTTTCTTAGCATCCTTTAGTGAATATGGACCTGTGTGTGCAGTGCTTGAAAACACAGTGACATAGTTACATAGTAGACGAGGTTTGAAAAAAAAAAGACATATGTCCATCTTGTTCAAC
Organism: Ascaphus truei; assembly: GCF_040206685.1. Taxonomy (NCBI): domain Eukaryota; kingdom Metazoa; phylum Chordata; class Amphibia; order Anura; family Ascaphidae; genus Ascaphus; species Ascaphus truei. The sequence continues at coordinate 137,815,486 of NC_134484.1, read as the reverse complement.
CGATGCTACATTTAGACGACAGATACTTATCCTATATTTGATTTGATACTTATCAAGTATATTGATCCAGAGGAAGGCAAAGAAAAAACCCCAGTGAAATATAATCTAATAATATCTCATGAGGGGAACAATAAACTCCTTCCTGACTCCAGTAATGGCATCAGATTTCTCCCTGAGCAAGATCATTCCAATGTTCACTTATTTGGTATATCCCTGTATACCTTTCCTTTCTAAAAGTAAGTTCTCAGATATCTAATGTTTCTGCCATGGGTAATTATATATATATATATATATATATATATTATATATATATATACAGTGTTCGACAATTGTATACATTTACTCGCCCGGGGCGGGTGGATTTAACCCCCGGGCGAGTAAATATTGGCACAAGCAGCACACGTGTATTTTTTAAATTTCCCGCCGCTCGCGCTGGAGAAAAAAAAAAAAAGCCGGTTCTCTGATCACTGCCTTCGCTCCTCCCCCGCCTCTCAGCAACTTCCCCTCCTCAGCTCTTCCACTCCTCCCCCTTCCGCCAGCCAGCTCCTTCCACGCCAGTCTGCCTCAGGCCCCTGCAGGGCCATCTGTCACCCCCCCTCCCTCCCATCGGGCCATCCGTCACCCCCCCTCCCTCCCATCGGGCCATCCGCCCCCCCCTCCCTCCCATCGGGCCATCCGCCCCCCCTCGCATCGGCCATCCACCACCCCCTCACATCGGGCCATCCACCCCCCCCCCTCACCCCAATCTCTCCCGGCCTCCGTGCCCCCCCCCTCACCCCACGCGTGCCTCTCCCTGCTCTAAGCAGGGGAAATCCCCTCACCGGAGCCTCTCCCGGAAATCCCCTCACCGGGGCCTCTGCCTGCTCTAAGCAGGGGAAATCCCCTCACCGGGGCCTCTGCCTGCTCTAAGCAGGGAAATCCCCTCACCGGGGCCTCTGCCTGCTCTAAGCAGGGAAATCCCCTCACAGGGGCCTCTGCCTGCTCTAAGCAGGGAAATCCCCTCACCGGGGCCTCACCCTGCTCGGTCTAAGCAGGATACTGCGGTGTCGGCGTCCCCCTCTGGAGGGGGCACGGCCCCTTGCAGAGGCCCTCCTGCCGTGCGGAGGCCCCCGCTGCCATGTGCGGACCCCCCTGCCTTGCAGAGGCCCTCCTGCCGTGCGGAGGCCCCCGCTGCCATGTGCGACCCCCTGCCTTGCGGGTGAGTGTTTGTGTGTGTGAGTGACAGACTGTGTGTGTGTGTGAGTTCGTCTGAGTGAGAGTGGGTGTCTGTGTCTGTGAGTGTGTCACCCTCTCTCCCTCTCCCTGTGTCACCCTCTCCATGTGTCACCCTCTCCATGTGTCACCCTCTCCATGTGTCACCCTCTCCATGTGTCACCCTCTCCCTGTGTCACCCTCTCCCTGTGTCACCCTCTCCGTGTCACCCTCCCTCTCCGTATCACCCTCCCTCTCCGTATCACCCTCTCCCTGTGTCACCCTCTCCCTCCCTCCCTGTGTCACCCTCTCCCTGTGTCACCCTCCCTCTCCCTGTGTCACCCTCCCTCTCCCTGTGTCACCCTCTCCCTCTCCCTGTGTCACCCTCTCCCTGTCACCCTCTCCCTCTCCCTGTGTCACCCTCTCCCTATGTCACCCTCTCCTTGTGTCACCCTCTCCCTGTCTCTGTGTCACCCTCTCCTTGTGTCACCCTCTCCCTGTCTCTGTGTCACCCTCTCCTTGTGTCACCCTCTCCCTCTCCGTGTCACCCTCCCTGTCCCTGTCACCCTCCCTGTCCCTGTCACCCTCCCTCTCCCTGTCACCCTCCCTCTCCCTGTGTCACCCTCCCTCTCCCTGTGTCACCCTCCCTCTCCCTGTGTCACCCTCCCTCTCCCTGTGTCACCCTCCCTCTCCCTGTGTCACCCACCCTCTCCCTGTGTCACCCACCCTCTCCCTCTTCCTGTGTCACCCTCTCCCTGTGTCACCCTCTCCGTGTCACCCTCCCTCTCCCTGTGTCACCCTCCCTCTCCCTGTGTCACCCTCCCTCTCCCTGTGTCACCCTCTCTCTCCCTGTGTCACCCTCTCTCTCCCTCTCCCTGTGTCACCCTCTCTCTCCCTGTCCCTGTGTCACCCTCTCCCTCTCCCTGTGTCACCCTCTCCCTGTGTCACCCTCTCCCTGTGTCACCCTCTCCCTGTGTCACCCTCTCCCTCTCCCTGTGTCACCCACCCTCTCCTTGTGTCACCCACCCTCTCCTTGTGTCACCCACCCTCTCCCTGTGTCGCCCTCTCCCTCTCTCTGTCACCCTCTCCCTCTCTCTGTCACCCTCTCCCTCTCTCTGTCACCCTCTCCCTCTCTCTGTCGCACTCTCTCTTTGTCTCATTCTCTCACTGTGTGTGTCTCTCATTCTCTCTCTTTCTCTGTGTGTCTCTCTTTCTCTCTGTGTGGGTGTGCCGCTCTCTGTGTGTGTGTGGGTGTCTGTCTGTCTGTCTCTCTCTGTCTCTCTCTCTCTGTCTCTCTCTGTGAAGCGCCGACGTCCAGACACTGGTTAAGGGGTTCAGGAAACTAGTCATTCACATCTGGCTTTTATTTCTAGATCCGACATTGACACACACACACACACACGACTAATTGTAGTATAATGTAATACAATAAATACATTTATGTCAAAAACGAATGTTGTTCTGACTAGGAATTTATTAAATGTATTTTATTTATATATTTTATTTTAAAGCAGGGTTGGGGGCGGGACTAGGGGCGGAGTTGGGGGTGGGACTAGGGCGGAGTTGGGGGCGGGACGAGGTGGCGAGTAGATTTTTTGGTTGGGCGAGTAGATTTTTGGGTGATTTGTCGAACACTGTATATATATATATATATATATATATATATATTTATTTATTTATAAATTCAGCACATATTATAGATAATATTTAGCACATAGGAACACAATCATTTGATTCTTTCCAGCAGTGATCTGTCTGGTGGGCTGTTTAGTACAGTCTTGACAATTTGCATTACTGGTTTTGTTTCACTTTCTTTTCTCTTTTTTCCTTTCTCTTCTTCCTCCGTTATTCCTCCCCCCCTTCTATTCATAGAAAAAGGGACATTTATTAAAGAATTTATAAGATCACATGCTTTCATCTTGTTCTAATTTGATCTATTTAAGATTTATCTAAGGTCTTTGATATAATACAATACAATAATATATATATATAATCATATCTCTATATCTCATCTCCTGTCTCTGGAACATATACCCATGGCGTTAAGACAAAATGAAATAATACAAAAAATATATAGGAAAATAGTATTAAGCTTTAATGATTATTAAATTGACAAATTTTTATATCTGTTGTTTCTAATAGTAGTTATACTAATATTTGACCAATTTCTGATAATTAAATATTTAATAAATTTAAATCTATAAAGTTAGTCTTTAATTGATCTTCTCATACAAGCCCTCAAAATGAATTAATTATCGATTATTAAAATAATATGAATATATGAGTTGATCATAAAGAGCAAGATGATTCTGGCGCAGCAACCAAAGAGTGGGTCCCAAACAAAGAAAATTAAAAATGATACTTTATTGATCCATCTAAAAAAGTGGAGGCACTAACCCTCCTACGCGTTGCGTGTTTACAAAAAAACACTTTATCAAGGAGTATATAGTGTACCAGTAGTGCTTACTTACATACACATACAAATGCCCCGTTTTGGCGCCAAAATGACTGCACGCCTTCCAGGACATCAGGATTGAGAGATCTACAGTGAGTACTTTTCAATTCATGATTGCTTTATGTGAGTCCAGGGACCATCCCAATGAGGGTTTGATCGGGGTTTCTTAGCCCTGCACCTTACCCTTTCAGGGTAGCTTGGCCCAACTGGGGACGTTACTACCTTCAAGCAGTTTCATATCCCTAACCTAGTCCTGTACCATGAATATATGAATACATTCAATGGATGCGATATTGAAGCGCCTTTGTCACTTGGAAATATGAGTTGATCAATTGGATTTTATAAATGATATTTATGTTTAATTTCTATCCAGTCCTCCCTTTCCTTAAATACCATATACCATCATTATAATCTGGTTGTATGTGTGTAAGTGTAAACTGTTGTATCTATATACCAACATATATACATTTATTTCTATATATGCTTAATTTTACTATGGAATCATTGAACACTAAGATTAATAGTTGAATATACTAACAGTGTACAGATACACTCATACACATGAGAGAATATATTCATATATCTTAAATGGAGATTTAGTTTTTTTTTTTTTTTTTTAAATGAATTATATGGCATTTACTGTTCAGTTATATAATTATATATCTGATTATTTTTATTTAATCAATTTTTTATGTTAGTATTAGATATATTCTTGTATTTGCTTTATATTCACTCTGCACAATTTTATTGTTATATACAAAGAGTTAATGTGACACAAACAAATCTCCAACTGTTACCAATCAGGCCATTTAGCTAGATCTTATTTGATTGGATCGTTTAAATATATATACTAATGAATTACATCTAAGATCCATCCCCTGATGAAATCAAGTAATGTGAAGAAACGCGTAGGGTGTATGTCGCGTTGCTAGTGTGGTTGCTCACTTTGGCATCCTGGACTCATAGACGCTATTGGCTGCAATATCAGCTTGCACGCAGTACACAACTCTGCCCGGAATCTAATACACGCCAGTTGTGTTGCCGGAGGACATCAAAAGTAACTGTGTCGCTCCCTGAGTTCCTGCTGGACGGAGACCCAGAGGAGCATTGCGATTCCATGCGGTGAAGTGATCGAGTGAGCTGAGTAGCTTAGTCCTCGTTTGGTGCAATCAGTATACCTCATAACATACTATTTTAACTTTGTTGTTTGTGAGTTTGCATTTTGTTGGAATTTTAATATCCCTTTAATGTCTATTTTTTTGGACTTATTGCACTAGGATCGGGCGCTTTCTTTTTGTACATACATATATACACACACATATATCAAAAGAATAAAAAAAAGAAAAGGTGTCCCACTAAAAGCACTCAAGCAAAAAGTAATAATAAATTGATTTATTCAAAAAAGACATGAATTACACATAAGAGATAAAACAGTCCCCAAGGAACCCCTGCAGCATAGATTCTAACCTAAACATAGGATAGAGGTACTGATTTGTAATATGGTCTAAAGATGACACAGAAGCCATATGTAGTGCAGAGAAGGAGAAACAGTAATATAACCTACTCCTATGATTAAAAGACCGACCTGTCAGCAAGTAAGTCTATAATAGGTTGCTATATGCTGTAACCTAAGTACTGCTGTCAGTAATAATAACTACTAATGCAATACCACTCCAATCACCAACAATGAGGCATATAATACATATGGTAACCACAGGTGAATACCAATGAACAAAATATACTTGCAGATCACCATAGAGTTGTAAACATGTAAGTCCTCAAAAAGGGTCCTGAAGTGGCATAAATTGCAAGAGGTCATAAAATGAAATGTCCAGCTGAGGTCCACAGCAAAGTATGGGGGGTCCCTGGGGAGTGCAAACAGACACAACCCCGATGTACGTTTTGCACCCTTTGCTTCGTCCGGGGGCTTAATGTAATGGCGTCCAATGAGGGTTTAAAAGGACGCAGACAAATGATGTAATCCAATAGCATTGCGAGCAACAGAAAAGAAACACAGCTGAAGAATAAAGTCCAATAAGGATTGGATATCTGATTGAAATTCTTATTTACCTGGACAATACCAGGAAGAATACTCGTCCCATCCCACTTTCCATATGCACAGGTCTTTGCATGCAGCCGATTGTGACAGATCTAATACAGAGTATTCTTTCTGGTATTGTCCAGGTAAATAAGAATTTCAATCAGATTTAGAACCATGCAGCTGATTATGACAGAAAAAATATGATCATTCTTCCTAGTATTGTACAGGTTATTAAGAATTTTATTAAGTGTTAGGCCCTGCTACAGGTATGCCTTGTAAGTGGCAGCAGGCTTAAGACGCTTTGGCCAAAGGGTTCAACTAAATGACCCTTTTTACTCTGTTTGTGTTTGTTTGTAGTATATATTGCCATGCCCAGTAGCACTCCGTTTTGACATACACACACACACACACACACACACACACACACACACACACACACACACACACACACACACACACACACACACACACACACACACACATTTTGTGGTAACTTTTGGGGCTTAAATGAGCTGACTGGGTATTTGTGTGTTTTGTTAACCCCATTGGATTGGCAGAGCCAGATTGAAACTGCTTTGAAAAAACATGCCAAAAAACATGCCAATCCGCTCATAGAAGGGCAAGAGAATAGGGCCCTTTGTGTATCCAAATGAGAATGAATATCACAAGCCTTTTATTTCCACAGAATTGTTATTGATATTTGCACTGTATGATATTATACACTGGTTTTTATTTTCTTTATTTTTTTATCCATATATACTGCACTGAGCACGGAGCAGTGAAGAACAGTGCCAAGGAGGACAATTTTTCTGTAAAGCCTTTTATTAATACATTCTTAGGGAATGTGGCAGTATATCTAAAAACTATCGTCGCAATCCCATTTTAGTATGACATTTTAACGCAGTGATATTAAGCTCTAGCGAATCTGTCCCTTTGACTTACTATAGGTTCATCAAAACAAGCTCTAAACATTCTGTGCCAAACACATAAGAATGCCAGTTTGTGAATTATTGCAATGACTGTTAGAAAAATATCTCCAGAGAGTCTTGTTGGATAGCAGAATTAACTTTGTCCACACTTCAGACCTGGCATAAGGATGGAAATTAACTCCTTCAATGCAGAGCAAGTTGGAAACCGGCTGTAAACGTAGGAAAATACTAAGGCAATGTACAGTATAAAACAACTCAAAGCTTTAAATTGAAAGCGGGGCACGTATAGGGTTATAATAGTGCTGTATGTGAGGTAATGGAGGGGTGGGACCGTGTGCAAGTCCACATGTACCTGACCTGTAAGCCGTTAATAGGAGATCTACCCTCCGCGGCGGGTAAGCGGCGACTGCAATGAATAGCCCGTTACTCCGTGTCAGTGTCTGGTGTGGAGTAGATCCACTACTCACGATTGATCACTGCTCCCCTCTCCTCAAAGCAACGCGGTGCACCTAGAAAAGGTGATCCGTGTCCCCCTGTGGCGTCTCTCCGATCGGAAGATATGAAGCAGGAACAGAGGATCAGAAGAGATACAAAAATCCACGAACAAAAAGGATCCTCCTATGCGTTGCACGCCCTCTCTGGCACTTTCTCAAGGTGTGTGAGTAAGTGCGTACACTCCCTGAAAAAGCGCCAGAGAGGACGTGAAATGCGTGGGAGGATTCTTTTTGTTCGTGGATTTTTGTATATTTTTATGTAGCCCAATAAAGTGTTTTTAACCCTACTTTATTGCTGGCGAGTTCTGCATCTTTAAGGGGCGGTTGCGCTTCTGATCATCTGTTCCTCCTTCAATGCAGAACCTTGACAGAGAAACGCATGTCATTAGATGGCATTTTGCTACCTTATAGACTGCAGCAATCATGGGCATGATTCTGAAAATAGGAAAATATTAACCCACGATCAATAGTTTAGAAACATTTGCAAGAACATTTTCTAGCAGGAAGATCAGAGATCCACAGAAACAACAAGTTGGAATAACAACCGACATATGCAGGAAATTCAAAACCTAAAGAAAAATTGGACAACAGGAAACAATGAGAAGATAAATCTGTCATGTCTTGTCTCCAGCCTGTGTTTTTTTTCCTGCCTTTGCTATAGTATCTTTTTCTCTAGTCCCGTCCCCTGTTTCTATGCTTCTTTGCAATAGTGCGGTCTTTCAGGCTGTTCCCTTAGCAACAACCTTTTCCCCACACCTGAGGTTTTGATATGGTCCTCTCTCCCTGGTACTTGGTACAGTGCTGGCCCGTTTCCCTCAGGGGCAGCCTGCAGTTAATCCCTTTCAATGCTTGCCAGATTCTGCCTTGTTTCTCCCCACTGCACTGCCTGTGATAACATTGCTTCTTACCAGGCTCCTTTAATTTATGCATTCCAAAATGTTTTCCCTTCATTTCTGTTTGTAGTCGCATAATAAAATCATCAGAAATTGAAAGAAGACTCCATTTTGAGGATGGCACTGAAAGAGATGACAGTCTCTCAGAATGGCCATAGAGAGTTGGAAGTCTCTCAGAATGAGGTTCACTCTCCGCATAGAACTGAATGCCTCACACCAAGAGGTCAACAGTATCCGGACAGAGGTGGACATATCGCAGAATGAAGTTCATACTCTCCGCATAGAACTGGAGACCTCACACCAAGAGATCAGCAGTTGCCGCACAGAACTGGAAGTCTCTAAAAAGGAACTTCACAGTCTCGCTGAGGAGCTGGACATCTCACAAAAAGCCATCTACACAGTCTTAATATGGATCTTTAAGTCTCTCAGAAGGAGCTTTACACCCTCAACCTAGAGATAGAAGACTCACGCTAGGAGACCGGGAGTCTCAACTCAGAAGTGCGTAAATGGAAGGAGGACTACATGGAGGCAATGAATATTATATAGACTGTAAAAAGAGAAAATACAAGGCTGAAACATGAAGTTGGAAGCAGAGCAAACTGCAATGTCTGCATACGCACCTCCAGAATGCCGAAGAGAAGCAGTGATCTCTGCAGGCTGCTAACGAATTTCAAGTGCTGCAGGAACATCTGAGTATCCAGTGTGTCCTTGCAGAGTAGCATGAGGAACTGAAGGCTACCCTGAGCATCACCAAAGCATCGCTGGAGGCCACGCTTAGAGGCCAGGTGACTCAATATGAGAGGGCGCATGAGAAGGTCCAGAACCTGAAGCAAGAGCAAAACCTTATTGAAAGGGGAGAAAAGCAGCAGAGTAATTCAGAAATACTACAAAGCTCTTGTCCAAGCAAGGTTGGAGAGAGAAAGGTATCAGCGCAAATGCTCTGCATCACTCACATACAGGCTACCTACAGAGGAATGAAAACTCATCAGCTAAAATCGCCAGAATAAAGCAGCCTGCTTCTCCAGTCAATATGGAGAATGCAACATCAAAGAAAGAATTAGGAGCATTTGAAGCAGTGTGTAATTTTGCTCCAGTCAAAGTTTAGGAAATGTCTGCAGCAAAGACTCTACAAAAAATGAATGAAGCTGCTGGTGTGATTCAATCGAGATATAAGTCCCACATCACAACCAAGCTAGCTGTGCATTGCTAGAAGCGCACCCACAATGACATCTCAGTACTACGATCGGCATTCCACACAATTCAGGAAAGAAGAACCAAATTACGACTGAGAAGCGCAATACCAATACAGTCATGCTACTGTGGCCCCAAGCCCGGAAAATGAAAATAGCCGCTAGAAAGATTAAGGCTTTGGCTAGAACGAGGCAGGACTGTTTCATTGAGCACACCTCTACAGCTACAACATTAGTTGACTACAAAAAAAGAAGAGGCCACGGGAGTCAATAAAAAGAGATAAAAAGTCTGCCTACCTTGAACCACCGTGAGTATGGATACGGAACCCGATGCAGTTGGTCACCCTAAACTCAATGAAGAAAAGATCGCTTGACGCATAGGAAAACTCCTTACCAAATATTCTAAAGAAGAAAACTGTGCTTAGGAAAAGTCCTCCTCGAGCGACTGAAGAGCGCTGATTTCAAGCACATTCTTTTTTTTTTTTTTCCAAACTTTTTTTATTGGGTAGGTACACAGTTACATGAATACAAATGACAACATTTTTCATCCCAATACATAACGCCATTTTCAATTTTTGTAGGGGGAGAGGCAAGGCAGCTTGCCCATAAGGAGCACTTCCCAAGAGGGGAAAGCTTGGTATAGTACCAAAGTGGGGGAAAGGGAGAGGGGGAACCTGTATGGGGGGGGGGGAAGAACAGGGAGGGAGGGGAGAGGAGGGGGGAGTATTCCTTCTTCTGGGCGTCCTGCGTCCCAGTTATTAGGGCTGCTAGATCTCCATGGGGGGGGGTCCTGTTTTGACCCGAGGGGGACCCTCGTCCTATAGTGACAGCCACGGTTCCCACACTCTTTCGAATGAATTAGCTTTTTGCTTTAGGTAGGGCCGTAAGCTTTTCCATAAGCATCACTTCGTTGAGTCTTTTTTTTATCATTCCCTTAGTAGGGGGGCTACCTTCTTCCAGGAAGACGCCATTTCACATCTTGCCGCTGTGAGAATAAAGGAGATCAATTTCCTAGTTGGACGACCAATTTCCTCAGTTGGTCTGGCCAGTAGGTAGGTCAGCGGCTCAATGGGTAACTCGAGGTCTGTGACCTCTTTATTAAATTTTGGACCGTAGTCCAGTATTTCTTAATTTCTGGACATGTCCACCATATATGGACCATGTCCCCCCTTTGACCACAGCCTCTCCAGCACAGATCCGATGCCAGAGGGTAGATTTGTTTTAGTCTCGCTGGCGTAAGGTACCAGTTGAAGAGTACCTTATAAATATTTTCCTTTGTGGTGATACAGATGGATGTCTCTGTGGCCGCTCCCCAGATTTCTTCCCAATCTTCCTCCTCAATAGTTATATTCAGGTCAGCGGCCCATTTAAGCATGTAATCATGCTGAGGAGGTCCCTCCCTTGTTTCCATTTCCGAGTAGATCTTGGAGATTAGTCCCCTTTGGTCTGAATCGGGCTTGCATAATCTCTCGAATCTAGTGGGAAAGGGGAATTCCGGGTTTGGAGATACCTTTTGGGCGAAGTGTCTAATTTGGAGGTACTTAAACGCATCCAAATTCGGGATCTTATATTTTGCTTTTAGGTCCCGGTAGCTTAGGAGACTTCCTAGACACATTATGTCCATCAATGTCTTTATTCCTTTTGACTTTAGTTGGTTAAACTGTTTTGACGCACACCCCGGGGGGAATTTAGGATTATCAAATATTGGAGTAAGTTGTGACCCCGTAGAAGTGAGTTTATATTTGAGTTTAGTTTTTAGCCAGACTTCCCAAGTGTGTCTTGCCGTTTTTAATTTAAATTTTCGCGGTGGCATGTCTTCTCTTTCCATACTCCATAGGCATGCTGGCAGAGAAGGCATTTTAGAGTAGAATGTTTCTATTTGGAGCCAGCGTCTTTGGGCTGGGTCTGTGTTCCATAGTACCGCTTGCTTTAGTTGGGCGGCTTGATAGTATTTTTGGATATCTGGGACTCCCATGCCCCCTCTCCCCCGTGGTGACAGTAGAACTGAGCGGGCTACTCTGGGTCTTTTGCCTTGCCAAATAAAATGGAACATCTTGTTTTGGATGTTTTTGAGCTCTGAGCCGGGGACATGGACCGGGAGGGTTTGAAAAAAATATAGTAGTCTTGGGAGTATATTCATTTTGAGAGAAATCATCCTTCCGATCCACGATATCTGGTAATCTTCCCATTTGCTCAAATCCTTTTTGATTTTGTCAAAGAGAGCTGGGTAGTTATATTGATATAGTGACTGGTAGTCCTTCGATACATTCACTCCCAGGTATTTAATGTATGAGGGGCTCCATTTATATGCAAAGTTTATTTTAATTAATTTCACTTCTGGCTCTGCTAGGCTGAGATTTAGGGCCTCTGATTTATCACTATTAATTTTGTATCCTGATATGCCCCCAAAGTCCTCAAGCTCCTTTTGGAGGTTGGGGAGGGAGGTCTGGGGCTTGGTTAGCGTTAGGATGATATCATCGGCGAACAGGGATATTTTGTAATTTGTTTTTCCAATCGTTATGCCCTGGATATTTATGTTACTTCGAATTTTAGCCGCCAAAGGTTCTATGGTGAGAGCAAAGAGGAGGGGGGACAAGGGGCAACCCTGTCTTGTACCATTTCGTATTTGGAATCTCTCAGAATTTCCTCCTGGCAGTTTTACTATTGCTGACGGATTCTGGTACAGCGCCTTTACTCCTTCTAAGTATGTGTCTTTAAAGCCGAATTTCGCCAACGTTTTGGTAAGGAAAAGCCAATCGATTCTATCAAATGCCTTCTCTGCATCTAAACTTAGTAACATTGCCTTGGAGTTGGTGAGGTGGACGTGTTCAATAATGTCAAAGATCTTTCTGGTGTTGTCTGAGGCTTGACGCCCTAGGACAAACCCTACCTGGTCAGTGTTTATTAGTCTTGGCAGAATGGGGTTCAGCCGATTCGCCAAGATTTTACTGTAAAGTTTCAGGTCGTTGTTTAGAAGTGAGATGGGCCTGTAGCTTCCGCACTGTGTTGGGTCTCTCCCTTCTTTGTGGATAATGGCCAGATTAGCTAGGGACATTGATGAGGGGATAGGGTTCCCTTCCAGGAATGAATTGAACAGGCTCAGCAAGTGTGGGGTCAAGACTGGGAGAAACCTTTTGTAATAGGTATTGGAGAAGCCGTCTGGGCCTGGTGCTTTGGATATTTTAGAAACCTTTACTGCGGATATCAGTTCTTCTTTAGTGATTTTGGAGGTGAGGTGGGAATTTTCTTCCTCCGTCAACTTGGGGAGATCACAGTCAGCCAGGTAGCCTAAGATTGCTTCCGACTTTGCCGACTCTGAGGCCCCCTTTTGAGTCTTCAAATTGTAAAGTTTAGTATAGAATTTAGTGAATTCGTCCGCTATTTTCTTCTCATTGTATAGCACCTCCCCAGACCTGCTTCTTATTGCCGTGATCTGGGATCTCTTTTGTACACCTCTTAGCTTAGAAGCTAGCAATCTATCGGCCTTGTTCCCCTTGTCGTAATATCTCTGATTAGTCCATTTGAGGGCTTTTTCCACACTTTCTAGCTGAATGTTTTTTAATTCATTTCTAGTGGAGGTCAGTGCTTTATATATTCTTTTTGAGGGGTTAATTTTATGTTGTTGTTCCAAATTGGTTATTTTCTCTGTTAGATCTTTTATTATTTTTGCCTTAGTTTTTTTCTTATGGGAGGCAATCGAGATAAAATCACCTCTGATTGCTGCTTTATGAGCTTCCCATAGTATAGCAGGTGATGAGACCGTGCCATAGTTGTTAGTGAAGTACTCCTTAAGGGCCTTTTTGATCTTCCTCTCTACCTCTGGACAATTTAATAGTGTGTCATTCAACTTCCAATTGTAGGAAAATGTTTTTACAAAGGGGACCGATAGGGTTAAGGTGACTGGCGCATGGTCTGACCAGGTTGTTGGGCCTATGTCAGAGCCTGCGGAGGCCTCTAAAATGTTCCTGGATCCAAGGAAGTAATCAATGCGCGAATAGGTCTGGTGAGGTGCCGAGAAGAACGTATAATCTCTTTGGCCCTGATGCTGGGTTCTCCATATATCCATTAAGGAAAATTCCTTTAGTATCTCTCTGAATCTCTTCCCCTTACTTAAGGATTGGGGTGGGTGTGGTTGGCCTGGGATGAGTGATTTATCTTCTAATGGGTTAAGGACCATGTTCAGGTCTCCTCCCACTATCACTGATGACAGGTATTTTGGGTCCAGATCCTCTAACACTTTTTTCAGAAATACTGTCTGGTTTTCATTCGGGGAGAGGGAGGGGGGAGAGGGGGAGAGGGAGGGGGGAGAGGGGGGGAGGGGGGGAGAGGGAGGGAGAGGGGGGGAGGGGGAGGGGGGAGAGGGGGGGGAGGGGAGGGGGGAGGGGGGGAGGGGGGAGAGGGGGGGGAGGGGGGAGGGGGGGGAGGGGGGAGAGGGGGAGAGGGGGGGGAGGGGGAGGGGGGGGAGGGGGGGGAGGGGGGAGGGAGAGGGAGGGGGAGAGGGGGGGAGGGGGGGAGAGGGAGAGGAGGGAGGGAGAGGGGGGAGGGATGGAGGGGGGGGAAGGGGGGGAAGGGGGAGGGGAGGAGAGGGGGGAGAGGGGGGGAGGGGGAGGGGGGGGAGGGGGAGGGGGGAAGGGGGAGGGGAGGAGAGGGGGGAGAGGGGGGGAGGGGGAGGGGGGGGAGGGGGAGGGGGGGAGGGGGGGGAGGGGGAGGGGGGGGAGGGGGGGGAGGGGGAGGGGGGGGAGGGGGAGGGGGGGGAGGGGGGGGAGGGGGGGGAGGGGGAGGGGGGGGAGGGGGGGGAGGGGGAGGGGGGGGAGGGGGGGGAGGGGGGGGGAGGGGGGAGGGAGAGGGAGGGGGGAGAGGGGGGGAGGGGGGGAGAGGGAGAGGAGGGAAGGGGGGAGGGAGGGAGAGGGGGGAGGGATGGAGGGGGGGGAAGGGGGGAGGGAGGGGGGGAGGGAGGGGGGGAGAGAGGGGGGGAGGAAGGGGGGAGAGAGGGGGATGGGGGGGAGGGAGATGGGGAGGGGGGGGGAGGGAGGGGGGGAGAGAGGGGGGGAGGAGGGGGGAAGGGGGGAGAGAGGGGGATGGGGGGGAGGGAGATGGGGAGGGGGGGGGAGGGAGATGGGGAGGGGGGGGAGGGAGATGGGGAGGGGGGGGGAGGGAGATGGGGAGGGGGGGGGAGGGAGATGGGGGGGAGGGAGATGGGGAGGGGGGGGAGGGAGATGGGGAGGGGGGGAGGGAGAGGAGGGGGGAGGGAGATGGGGAGGGGGGGAGGGAGAGGAGGGGGGAGGGAGAGGGGGAGAGAGGGGGGAGAGGAGGGGGAGGGCAGAGCTATGTTCACATCATGTTAGTTTATATGCTTTTAAAAACCGGATATTTGTCAGGGTAAACATTTTGCATAACACTTAGCTTTATAAATGTGAACAACTGGCCACCATACCATGTGGGGCCTTGTCTAAAAACACAGGCACAGTTAACTTTTGCTTTCACCTTACATAAATCCCATTGCGATTCTCTTTTGTTTCCCAATCAGGGAGCCTCTGCATTTTCCATAAAAATTCTGCAGGACAGGGGGAAAGGGGAGGGGCAAGGGGGGGGGCAGCTTCCTTTTAACACCTTAATAACTTCCCCCCCTCCATGGCCGGGGGGGAGGAACAAGGGCCGGTGGGGGGGGGGGGAGAGAGGGATGGGGGGGGAGAGGGGGGGGAGAGAGGGATGGGGGGGGAGAGGGGGGGGAGAGAGGGATGGGGGGGGAGAGGGGGGGGGAGAGAGGGATGGGGGGGGAGAGAGAGATGGGGGGGGAGAGAGGGATGGGGGGGGAGAGAGGGATGGGGGGGGAGAGAGGGATGGGGGGGGGAGAGGGGGGGAGAGAGGGGGGGGGGGAGAGAGGGATGGGGGGGGGGGGGAGAGAGGGATGGGGGGGGGGGGAGAGAGGGATGGGGGGGGGGAGAGAGGGATGGGGGGGAGAGAGAGGGATGGGGGGGGGGGAGAGAGGGATGGGGGGGGGGGGAGAGAGGGATGGGGGGGGGGGGAGAGAGGGATGGGGGGGGGGAGAGAGGGATGGATAGGGGTAGGAGCTGAACTGGGAGGAGGGCTATACCGAGTGTGTTGTGCATTGATTTGTACACTTCTGCTATTGGGAGGTTACTGCTTGCGTGCCTTTATGACGGGGGGGGGGGGGATCGGGGTGTGTACACAGTTGAACCGTGGGGGGGAGACCGAGGGGGGATGGGACCGGGGGGGGGAGGGGACCGGGGGGGCCGAAGGGACCCGTCCGCACCGCTTCCAGGGATTCAACACCAGCAGAGAAGTCCCCCCCCCCCCCCAAAACATCCCCACAAACCCTCCGCCGCCTCGGGCCCATCACTGTCTGGAGAGTGGACTTGTCGCCCTGCGCCTTGGGGTCTCCGGCATCTGTTGTCTCTGCTCCAGGTGGGCTGCTGCTTCAGGTCGGGGCTGTGGTATGTAGGACCCTCCCCCGTCCGGCCGGGCGACCCGTTTAGGGGTTTCCCCGGCCAGTCGGCAGATTTGGGACCGCATTACCGAGGTTGACAGGGGTCCGGGGGTCAGTTCCAGTGGGCCTCAGGAGCTCTTCAGCAAAGATCCCTCCGCTGTACCGTCTCCTCTGGGCTTCTTCAGGGCGGCCGTGGCCCTCCCGGTTGCCGTCGCTTCTGTCGGCCTCGGCGATCAGTGGGGAGTCAGGTACTCTCGCGATGTCCCTTCTTCTCGCGCGGGGGAGCCAGGCGCGGGAACCTGGTGGTTCAGTCAGAAGGCAGGCGTCTTCAGGGGCGTTGGGATCGCAGGGGAGCTGCGGTACTTTTTTTTCCCCAGGTCTGGGGTTCGGGGCACAGTGGTTTCAGGGTCTCAGGACAATCCGGATCAATCAGGTAAGTTGAAAGTTTATTTATTCGCCACTTTATTTATTTCTTGGCACATTTTGCTGGAGGGCCGCGATCCTTTCAGAGGCTCTTGCTGGTCCACTTCTGTCTTCTTTGCGACCCCTGGCTGGGGGACTTCCAGCCACGATGGAGGGGGCGTCAGACCCAAGGCCTGGGCAAACGGCAACATGTCCTCGGGGTGTCGTATAGTGAGAAACCTTCCTCCTTTATTTACTGTTAACTTAAAGGGGAACCCCCATCGGTATTTCACTTCTTTTTCCCTCAGGAATGAGGTCAGAGGCTTCAGCTCTTGGCGCCGGATTACTGTTTGCCTTGAGAGGTCACTATACAGTTGTATGCTTTCCTCTTGGAAGGTTAGGGATTCGATTTCTCGGCTGGCAGCAAGGATCCTTTCTTTTGAGGAGTAGCTGTGCAGCCTTACAATAATGTCCCTTCTTCTCTTGGGGTCCTCTGATTTAGGACCCAGGGCTCGGTGGGCCCTGTCAATCTCCAGGTCTTTCTCTGGGATGTCTCCACAGATCAGTGCAAATAGTTCCATTATGTATGCTTTAACTTGAGAGGGGGCAATTGTCTCAGGGACATTTCTGACGCGTATATTCTGGCGTCTGTCCCTGTTTTCTTGCTCCTCCTGATTTTCTTTTAAAGCTGCTATTTCCTCCCCTAGGCGTGTTATTTCCTCTTCTGCAGCTGCTTGTTTTGTCCAGGTGTCCTCCACCTTTGCCTCAGTGTCCGTTGTTCTCTTTGTCAGGGTAGAGATTTCCTCCCTGATGCCCCTCACTGCCTCCTTTAGATCAATTTGTAGGGACTGGTGTAGTTTAGTGTGCATTTCGGCAAACAGCTCCTCCATATATTCCCTGGTTACTGGCATCCCTGATGCTAGGGTCTCTTCAGTGTGTTTCCGAGCACTCGTTGCAGCAGATGGGCCTCGTGGCCCGCCGCCATCTTGTTTTTCTGCCGGCTCTTCCATTCTCCTCTGCTGTGGTGAGAAGTACTTTGAAACCCCTTGATTTGTGGATTTCTTTCCTTTCCCAGACATTCTTGATACCTTCCCCCTTGTTTTGATCCAAAAAAACGGGGTGAAAATCGGGTGGTGTGTATTGCTTTAATACAGGTTATGCCGCGGGTCCACGGAGCTCAGTGCCTACCCGACCATTCCTGGTGACGTCACCGGAAGCCTCCTTCAAGCACATTCTTGAGGAGATATTACGGACCTGGAGAAAGGCCTCCAATCCCAGTGGGACTGAGGATTCTCTTCCTCCACCCACTCTTTTTCGAGCCGCAGAGATATCTTGAGTGAGAGTGGAAGGATGGGCTTCGGCCGTGGCAAGCCCGAGCTTCCCACAAACAGGGGAGGTAAGTAACAGGGACTTATCCCTGTTTAAGAAACTGCCTCTAAATCCAGCAGGGAGCTGGTTGATTACAGCCAGGCAATTAACCAGACTTCACCTGGCTAATTAGGACTCTGGGACAGGTTTAAAACTCCTGCTGAAACAGACCCATAGAGATTTTCCTCAGCACACTAGGGTGCTGACATCAGGAGAGGGGTCTTGAATACACAGGAGGACTGTGTGTTGACAGCAAGACACAAGGAGACCAGGCCTCTTTTCCTGGATGCAGAGGACCCAGACTGGACCCTCAAACACACTAAGACACCACTAACTTGAAGGGCCACATTCTTTAAGGTACCGCTGAGATTTTGGGGTGGTAGGCTGGAAATGGGCTTATCCTCCCTGTCTTGTAAGAGAGGGACTGGACAAAGTAAGTTATCGCGTACAAAGGGATAGGAGTTTGTTGTTTTTCTATATTTTTGCTTGCTGTGCTGTTTAATGGGACAGGTTCAATAAAGTTATATGTTAATTTCACCCTAAACGGTCTACATTTGCATACCTCTGCCCACATGTCTTACAGTCTCTTTATCTACTATGTACTTAAAAATAAAATACAGAATATCATTATCAGCACTTTCTTCAGAATGTTGTAGGGAACAAAAAAATAAAAGCCCGTCATTACACAGGGTGCTGATCAGACAGAAAAACACAACTAAAGTAGTCTATAAAGGCCTGTATCGTCCTGCAGCAGGTTTAAGCTTCTTAGGCCACGATTATAATGCCCACGTGCCACAAACAAAATGGCGTACCTCTATGAGGCAGGCCATAGAGCGCTCCACCAAATGCGACCGCGCATTCTATTCTCGGCCA
Organism: Ascaphus truei; assembly: GCF_040206685.1. Classification (NCBI taxonomy): domain Eukaryota; kingdom Metazoa; phylum Chordata; class Amphibia; order Anura; family Ascaphidae; genus Ascaphus; species Ascaphus truei. Next base: position 137,797,202 of record NC_134484.1, on the reverse strand, counting down.
GTTAAAGAAATTTGCCTCAGTGCATGTTTCGCGCCTGACATCACACACTCGGCCGGGCACTATAATCGCGGCCTTAGAACGATTTCTGTCTAGAAGGAAGTTGAAAAGAATGACACTCAGTTTGCGTATATGAATAAGACTAAGAGATTGGAACATGCTTGGGAATCCCACGTGAGAATTATATGCATTGGGTTTTCTGTCTTCACTGTATCTTGTACTATCTATATTTTTGTTACTTTCTTTCCACCACCTCTGTGGTTTGTGATCCACTTCTGAAAGTTTTGCAGCTTCATCATGGGTTAGGTCAATGTTTTTCAACCAGGGTTCCCAGGAATCCTTGGGTTTCTCGGACATCCCTAAAGGGTTACCTGTAATTTTCTGGTCATTTGAAAATTGTATCAAATACAGAATAATTTACAATGCATCTGATCATAGAGTTGCTATTAGAGATGGTTGGGGTTCCTCAGAATTTCACTTAGAGTTCCTTAACCAAAAAAATGGTTGGAAACCACTGGGTCAGGTAACCAAAAAGATTTTCTTCTGCTTTTATTATGAGTCTCCTGGTTGCAAAATTTGGGTAAAGGAAGAAAAAAAGAAAATCAAAATACAGCTGCTTTCAAATGCATGTGCTATTTTCCACCAATTTTCTTCAGCCAGATGACTTTAAGAAGAAGCAGTAAAATCTCAAAATATGGTATAAGCTTTAAGAGTTTAAACATAAAAAATAAATCCCTGTCAAAAGTGGATAGCCTTCCGTTTCCATTCTTCCTTAGTTTATCATAAATTATGAAGTAAGCATTTTCCTAATTATTAAGGAGTGCTATTCACCTCTCAACACCAGAAGGTTCCTCATGGAATAGCACCTATTACATGCAAATTGATAAACTGCAATGGTCTTATTTTTGTACCTATGCCATGACCAAATAAATAGCTTTTATGGTAATCACCCTTTCTCTGTTTTATTGACTTGTGGTGCATCGCACCCTCTCTATTTTTGCTACTATTACTGTACGTGCAAAAGTCTGTTAAACTAGGAAATAGATCTGAGACACTACATAAAATGAAACAAAAGAATGAATGTACAAAATATATAAAAAGATACAATATATATACTGCACCTCAGTATGAGCAGACAGCATGGGTGGTATAGCTGTCAATTAGTGCAGGAGCTTCCAAAGCTATAATACCCATGCCAAGGTGTAGTTTGGTGTCTTATTAAGTGCACATCTTGCCACAGGTTCAGGAATCCCATATGCTGCCTGGGATCCACCATTATATATATTTTTTGGGGGGTGAACCCTTTGGAGACACCTCATGAACCCCTAGGAGTTCCCAAACCCCCTGTTGGGAATCACTGCCTTACAGTATTATATATGTCTTTATTTAAATAGTGCCATTAATGTATATACTGTAGCGCTTCACAGCAGTAATATACGTGACAATCATAAATAACAAATAATATAAATAACACATGAAGGGGAGACGTGCTTCAGACATCAAAGTAACATTTAGGAAAAGGAGTACCTGCTCTGAGGAGCTTACAATGTAATACGTTAGTATGAAAAAAAATGGAGAGTGTAACAGAGCAGTACTCAAAAGCATCCAAACTTGAAAAAAGTAGTAATGAAAAGGAAAGTGCATTTTCAATAAAAAGTTATTTATTGGTCAGAAGACAAAATAGTGATAGCGTCACCCTACCAATGCGTTTTGAGCCAAAAGGTTATTTCTCAAGGTAATTTGTTGGTAGGAGAACGTACAGAGACAGTAGGAGGGCGTTCTGGTAAGTGCGTCTGCAAGGGGCCAAAGTTAATGTATGAGGTGTTAATTATCAGCCATGGAGATACTCATATGCTTCCTTAACCAGGTGTGTTTTGAGGTGGGTCTTAAATGTGGATAGAGAGGGTGCTAGTGGGATATTGAGGAGAAGGGCATTCCAGAAGTGTGGGGCAGTCAGTGAGAAGGGTTTAAGGTGGGAGAGGGCTTTAGATACAAAAGGGGTAGAGAGAAGACATCCTTGAGCAGAACGCAAGAATCGGGATTGTACATAGCGAGAAATTAGGGCTGAGATGTAAGGAGGGGCAGAAGAGTGTAAAGCTTTAAAAGTGAGGAGGAGAATTGAGTGTGTGGTACGGATTTGATAAGAAGCCAGGAGAGGGATTTCAGCAGGAGAGATGCTGAGACAGATTTCGGAAATAGTAGAGTGATTCTGGCAGCAGCATTTAGGATAGATTGTAGGGGAGACAGGCAAGAGGCAGGAAGGTCGGACAGCAGGAGGTTGCAGTAGTCAAGACGGGAGAGAATAAGGGCCTGTGTCAGAGTTTTAGCAGTCGAGCAACAGAGGAAAGGGTGTATCTTGGTAATATATTTTTTTTTAATATGAGAAGAGAATGTGAGAGAGGAGTCGTGTGTGACCCCAAGGCAGCGTGCTTGGGCTGCGGAGTGAATGATAATTTCCACATTACTGTTGTAAGTACTATCATTGGTAATGGTTTCATTAAACTTTATTTGGTCCTCTTTGACCTTTCACATTCTGTGCATCATTATAAGGACCTGTGTCCCCACACCACACAGATGTCACTGCTTTCAGCTCAATACATCTGCTTTTAGCCCAGGAAGTGGCCGAGTCTTTTACTACCTCTCCTCTGCTTCAAAGTAAGGGGCTTATTTCATAAGCTCTGAAGTAAATAAATCTGTAGTTTTCTCTGACATGCTTTGCCACTGGCGAACACAATTATCTGACCCCTAACCTGGCAACCCTTCTATATTAGGCTCGTTCAGGAGGTAAGGCTTGAAATTAAGCTTCACGTGTTTTGTCATGTTTTACTAAACGTGTTGAATGTGTAGTACTAATATATACATAATTACATACATATACATATATATATATATATATATATATATATATATATATATATATATATACATACACACATATATATGTGTGTATATATACACATCACTTGTTTTCACCAACTGTGATCAACCCTAGTTATAACTTTTATAATAATTTCATATAGCGCTTTTCTCCCAATGGGACTCAAAGCAATTCATAATTACAGTATAGTGCATCGTAAGCAGCATTGTACATAGGATTATTACAGATGCAGTCCCTGCCCTGATGAGTTTACAATGTATGATTTTAGTGCCTGAGTGCAGCCTCAGTGCATGTTTCACGCGCCCGACATCACACACTCGATCGGGCACTATAATCGCAGCCTTACACCGATTTCTGTCTAGAAGGAATTTGAGTGCCACTCAGTTTGCGGAGATGACTATCTAATATCACTTGGGAGATAAAGTGACTTACCCAAGGTCACAAGGAGCTGACACCGGGATTAGAACCAGGTTCCCCTGCTTCAGTGTCATTGTTGGCAGAGTCAGGGTCTTTACTCCCCGAGCCACTCCCTATTTAGTAAAGTAGCAATTCTGCTGTTCTAAGTGGAGATTTGTTTCTGTTATTTTCTACTTTACCCTAAAGGAGCAATTCATGCGGTTTTTTTTGTTTTTTTTAAACCGAGGTTTGGAGCAGGGGGTCTCTGGAGCTGAACCCCATTAATTTCAGCTCTGGGGACCCCCTGCTTCTGGAGATACTAACCTCTGTAGTGGGTGCCGGTATCCGCGCCGGCTGAGCTAGCTGGGGTTTAAAGCTTCTGCGTCACGCAGGCCAATAGGAAGCCGAAGTGGATGACATCACAGCTTCCTATTGACTCACAGGGCGCGGAGCTTTGAAACTCCGCCATTACGTGAACCCTGCTAGCCGAGCGGAGACCGGCACCTCCTACGGAGGTGTCTCCAGAAGCAGGGGGTCCCTGCAGCTGGAATTAAGGAGGTTCAGCTCTGGAGACGCCCCCTGCTTCAATCCAATGTAAAGAAAAAATAACGCTTTGATTTCCGCTTTAACTGGGGTTCATTCCTTATCAGCAAACCTCTATTTCCGGAGAACTGTAGCAACGCCTCAGTGCAAAGAAAAATGATCATTATTTGAAGCAGAAGTTTTGCATTTGGAAGATAAAGAAAATGACCAGATTGGGTGGGATTGTTGCAACATTATCCCTCCTTTACCCTAGATTGTAAACTCTTACGAGTAGGGTCCTCATTACCCCTCTGGATCCGGTTCTGCATGTCCGTCCTCGCTCGTATGTCATTGCTTTTTGTAAAATACGTAACACTGTACCCCATTGTACTGCGCTGCGGAATATGTTGGCGCTTCACAAATAAACGCTAGTAATAATAAAAGCAACATTTAGCCTGGAATACTTTTCAAAGTTGTAAGGATTCAAGTCAATGGCACTTAGCACGGTATTGAGGGCATCAACCTGCAACAGACCGTAGTGAATCTCCACCTATGTTGCCTCCAGTACAGAAGGTGTTAAGTAAAACAACTTGCAATTTCAGTTTGCCAGAGATGCTGAGAGCACAGGTAACAACTGCTTGAATTACAGATTTACAGGCAGCAGCACGGCTGGACTAGCTGTAATGTAATACTATAGATGTTGGGGTGGATTTGGAAGAGTCAACATGGGCTTGTGGGTAAACACCCCGACCTCTGCAGTGAGCTTCAGTAAGTAATCTCTTTAGGCCTAACGTGCTAATAAAAATCAGTTTAGGCTAAAAATACTGATTCAAACATATTATATCCATACTTTATTTTGCACAGGGCTGTGCTACATATCACATATGTTTAAATAATAGGCAAACAAATGAGAAATGCAGCAGAAAGATACTACATTTTATATTTATGTGGAAAACAAGGAAGCAAACTAAAAAAATAAATATATGCAATTCTCAAAGCATGACAAATGCATTAAATGCTTGAAAAATTGTACCAATATAAATATTTGTCATTGCACAATATATTTACATGTATATTTAAAAATGTATTGGGAGGACAAAATTACAGAAATAAAATACACCAATAGTGAATAGGAAAATCTCTAAGTTGCGGGAAATTGTTTATATCCATGCTACGTCAAAGTCTCTGCTAATTATGACACACCCCTGTGATACACTCTGATAACATCACCAACATCTGAAATAGGAAATATATTTTAAAAGGGGGAAATGTAGCATATCTATGGGAGGAAACACATTCCTAATAGTAAACTCAATGGAAGAGTGTCTTCTATTATTTTAATGTCATTTTTACTTTTGGCACAATGCACCTTAAAATGTTGATGTTGTTAGACAGATTTTTTTTTTTTAGCTGCAAAAATAGGTGAGCTTCGCCGTTTTGCGATGGGGACATTCTGTAGAGAAGGAACAAAGCAATGCAAAGGAGGATTCATTTCAGAAAGAAGTTTGAATGTTTATTGGGAAATGAAAATGTTGTCTGAGCTCAGAAACGTGTTTAAACTGTGTTCCCAAGATTTAGCCACTAACATCACCCAGAGCATTTCAATTTCAGCAAATTCTTCCCATAGTACAGAAGGAAATCCGAGAAATGGTTAAAAGCTTAAGCTGTTGTATTAAGGATAATCTTTAAAGTCCATAATCACCATCAAGATCCCATCATCACAAGAGTTATTTAAACCCTTGATGCTATGATATAGGACAACAGGTCATATGCCTCCAGGCTTCCTCACTGAGCAACACAACAATATGTGAAGTGTTAGAACTAACGTATGGTAGGGTTAAGTATGTAAACTATACCGACTGTATTTTAAATTCAGATTATACTTATTATATTAAATTACGTTTATGTTTAGACCCTAAAGTTTGGACGTGGGTGTTACGTTTATTACATTCTTCTAAAATAAAGGCTATGGGCAATTTGACAGCAAACCAAACACAGAACTATAACAATTCTTGCTGTATATGTTACAGATGCTTAAGTAACAACTATGAAATGAAACTTTCATACCACCAATTGGGTTTTTAACAAATGTATGAAATAGTATATTACATAGATGTAGCCAGGTCCCCTCTGGCTCCCCGGTTCCCCGTTTCCCCCTCCCTTACCTTCCCTACAATAAGGGCAGTTGCGGGTGGCGACGGGCTGGCCATCGGCTTCCTTTGCAGGATGCCGCCATGTTGGTTAGGCTCGCGCATGCGCAGAACTGCCGCGGCAGCCATCTTTAGGTTGGCACGAGGTTGCGCATGCGCAGAACGTGCAGGAGGACCCGCAGCGGCCATTACAAGTTCGTAAATGCACAGATGCAAGCAGTGGTAGCCATTACAAAGTCGCGCATACTCAGTGGAGAGCACGCGGCCCCAATAGTAAAGAGGTCCCGCCGGGACTACATTACCCAGAAGCCTCTGGGGACTGCCCTTTCATCCCTATCACCTGCTGCATTACAGCCAGTAGGGCTTACAGATTCTCCTGCTGCAAAGAGATACTTTTCGCACGCTGAGAGACAGGAAGGCAGACAGAGCTGGGAGCAGGTGAGGGGAGGTTGTATGTGCAGGGAGCAGTAGCCCCTGCACTAGGCCAGGTTACCCCCCTAGGCCCCCATCCTATACCCTAGATTGTGGTTGTTACAGGGACAGGCCCTTTAGGTAGGGACCCTGCCCCTTTAGTTATTTCATAAGTTCAGGGAAACAGCTCATCTGCTGCGCAGCCCTGATCATCGTGTCTGGGATCAGACATCACTCAGATAAGAATCTTCAAGGTGGGGACTATCCGGAGGGATACCTCCCCACACAGAGGCGGATCACGACGGGGATCACACTTCTGGATCAAGAGATCTCAAGTCCAGCACATCTGCGCGTCCGGGTGTGGACAGACCCGGCAGGTATTATACACCAAGTGCACCAACCCTCATTTCAAACTAGTGAGCAGTGCGCTCTCACACTTGGGTGGGAGGGGGACTTTTGGGACTCGGGTATATGGTGTGGGGTTATGGCCCTGTGTGGCCTAGTATTATATAGTGACACTGTTGTTATTGTTACGTTCTGCATATAGTAAACTGTTTTACCATAATCTGGTGTATGTGGTAACTGTATGTGGGTCCTGTGTCAGAGGTTATTCTACACTCCTGCACAGGTGGAGGCGCTGTAAGTATCGTTCCAGGATACACCCCAGGCTCCTGGGAGCCTGTCAGGTATTGCACCACATCTGGTAATACATGTAGAGTCCCCACATATAGTCCCTATCTGCGATTGGGGGGGGGGGAGTGTGTTACATAGATATGAACGATAAAATAATGGAAGTAGTGTTGTGTGGGTACTGTAGCACTTCCTCAATGTCAATATACGCCAAGCCCGCCTACTGCACTCAAGACGTTGCCCACTTCCCAGCACTGAATGTGATACTTTAGAGAAGCCAGCAGCTCTGATAGAGCACACACAACCTAGAACATCTCACATATTGAACATGGCAGTCATTAGTTGACACCCATCCAAGAATGGACTGCCCCTGTAAAAAATGATCTCTCCTTTAATGTAAAGTGAATGTACCAAATGAATCATTGTTTATTCTCGCCGTGTAAATTAGCTGCGAAACCGTCAACATTACGATGCAGCCACAGAAAGTGCATCTTGATAAATGCGTTCCTACACGTAGATGCACAAAAGTCCTGTTGATCACTGGCGCATCACCTCAGAAATCAAATTAAATATTTACATACAGGTGTAGCAAAACGTATTGTCTTTGGTGTTGCTACCATGCACGGTCAAGACCTGGAAAGATTAATGCTGTGAAGGGGGAGGGGGGCGGACGATTCAGAAGCATGGGCCGCCCGTAGCTCTATCGCGGCAGACACAGTCTCGGGCGCCGCCGAGTTTTGCTTGTTCGTCCGCGGTGCCGGGGACAGGAAGTCTGGCTACATCTGTAAATGCCTTCTTACACAGGACGTAACTTGTCCTCAAACCCCACCTACTATACTACAAAAATACTCCCAAAACGCACGTACAACTCAAGGATAACCAATATGCTGCAAATACAGTTTTACATCAATTTTAAGAGCAATGCTACTTTGTAAGTAGATTCCTTGGCGTTCTAAGATCACAAGGGGTGGTGCTGACCTAGATTCTCCTGCTTCCCAGGAGATCACTCCTCCCTCTCAAGACGCTACAATTGTAAATGGTTACTGAACCTCATCAATTTGAAAATATGTGAAGAGACATGATATTATATTTGAGAATTTGGCTTAATGTGAAGAGTATGCCAAAATGATGAGAAAGAAATTATATTGTGATGGAAACATGTTCAGGGGTATTCCTTCTAGGTTTTAAAAGCACTTATTTAACATTTATAGATTTTCTTGTAATTATATCTATGGGATCTAAGCTGTTCTGTCAAGGAAAATGTGTTCTGTCAAGGAAAATGTAGTTGTGTCATACCATGATGTCATATATGGAACATCTGGAATCTATCAGTGGTCCTATTTTTTTTTTTTTTTAAGCAATAGTATATATTTATATATTTTTTTTAAAGACGATTACTCACAAACCACTACGTGGGATTCCCTTTTCCGTTTCGCATATATATAACGACGTTGATGACTATCTAGTATCACTTGGAAAGACTGAGTAAGAAGACCCCAGTTTCTCTCTCTTAAAGAAGGAAATTAAACTTGGCAAAGAACATTTTATAAATAATTACTTGTCACACTATTATTGTAACCTGTGATTCATACGTTCTGTTCCACCATTTCAAACCTCTCGCCTAATTGAGACCATGATGTGGCACAGTTAATAAATCTGAATCATACATGCAGTAGCTCAGAATAAACATTTCCAACAGGAGGAGTTTATTAGCACTTCCACTGCATACGTATGCAGTATCTCAGCAAACAATTTGGGAACTCTTAAAGGAAATCAGCTTTAGAACACAATCCTGATCCCTGTGACTCCGGTGAACTTTGCACTGATTCCACCACTCTTTAACCCTTTGGGTGCCTCAAGACAGTCACTGTCAGGGGTGGCCAACTCAACGCCTCAAGGGGCACCAACAGATCACGTTTTAACGATATCCCTGCTTCAGCACAGATGATGCAATCTTCAACTGAGCCAGATTGCACCACTTGTGCTGAAGCAGGGAAATCCTTAAAACCTGACTTGTCAGTGGCTCTTGTGGACTGGAGCTGGCCACCCCTGCTCTACTGTACACCATGCTCAAAGAGTGTGCTTTCCCCTGCTTAGATGGCGACCTTAGTTCCCATGGAGCTGCAGGATGCCATGTGCCCTGTGAGGAAACGGCAGCGGGCTCCTCCCCTTTCCATTTCATGGGAAATGGCCGCTTCCGCCACATGACCGCACATCATGAACTTGAAGGGTTAAGCAGCCCCCAAGGGAAACAATATGTACTGTATACTACAGTATATGGCATATGGATGGTGTGCTGCTGTTCAACGTAACGTTTTTAAAATCTTTTTCAAAAGCAACTACAACGTATGTTTCTGTTCTATAATGTTAATGCTTCTTGAATATTTATTTTCCCCTTTCTTTCCTTTTTTTTTTTATTTTAGGGGATGTTTATTTAGCATTGTCCAAAACTATGTTTATTTTTAAAATGTGATGCTTCGTCCTGGAGATCTAAGCGCTTTAAATATTAAGTGTCTGGGAGGTAAAAATGACGTCCTCCCCACAGCTCACTGCAGTCTAATGGTTACCATGGTAACCTCAGAAGATAAACACTAAGCAAAGCCTTTTTTAGCACTAGGAGAGCATTTAAATAAATAAAAATGTAAGCAGGATATGGTCAGGGGGCGAGATACTTACTTTATAGGAGTTTAACTCCTTAGGTTTCCAGGGGGGGATTGCTGCTTCAAAATTAATTTAAAAAAATGATATATAGATATAGATATATAGATATATTTATTTCTACTCAAAAGTGGTCCGATGAGGGGGTGCATTGATAAATTCCATATGTTTGTGCGACTGCGGATGAGAAACTTTGAACATGAAAACCTATTTCCACTGTGATCATATTTCTTGATGAATTTGGCAAAATGACTCTAGCTACATTTTAACTCCTGCAGTGCCGATATATATATATATGGAATGCAGCGCATTGTAGGCTCATGTGAGGTGGAAAAGACAAAGACATCCTAAAAATAAAAAAAACCCCAGTAAGACTGCAGATGAATAATTTCAGTCATCTTACACAAAGCCACTTATTGTGAGCATTTCGGAAACCACTAGCGTTTTGGGTCAGTCGATACTTGATGACGGTCCAGTGACATGTTAACCGAAAAGGTTTTATATTACTGTTTAAAATAAATGGCTACTTGTAACATAATTGAAACATTTCTGCTGCTCTGTTGGTGAAAAACTGTGCACCTTTAAATTGCACTTTGTCGTTTTGCTGAAGTTTGCAAACCCGTCATCCTTTTCCTTTTTGTGTGCGTAAAAATGTAACAAAATGATTAAACGTTTGCCCCAATTTTTGGGTCCACACATTAAAGGTCAGTGTGCCGGTCACGTGACCCTTTGTATGCCGCCATTTTCACAACATTCGAGTGAAGCTGGTGACATTTTGCAAAAATGCAACATTTGTGCTAAATATTTTGCAACGCACATTTGAAGACATTTGCACATCTCTAATCAGCATCAATGTTTTTGCCAGTTTCTCTGGGACTTAATAGAGCTTATTGTAGAAAGAAATTGCTACAAGACAAAAGTGAAAACTACAAAAGATTTCTGTCAGGATCTTCCTTTTGACTTCCACTTCCTTTTCGGCTTTAACCACAAAATGAAAATGTTTAAGCTTTTATTCACTCTCTTCCCACGTTCCTCCCCAAACCTCATGCGATTCATCCCTTCCAGAATTACACTTGACACTGCAGTTACAGTGCCCTGTAGGAATGCGTGCAAAGCCGCTTGCTTATGGCTATCAACTGTGCTCACTCCCAGAACCACTTGTTCAGAAATCACGTCACCCTAGTTTTGCTCTACTTTACAAAGAAAATATACATAGTGTTAGGTTTAGGAGGAAAAAAAAAAAGGTTATTGTATTTGAACAGTCGCCACCTTTATTATCAGAGTAGGTTTTTTTTTGTTTTTTTAACAACACTGCCTATAACAATTTGTTGACATACTGCATGTAAAACTTAATGGGGGTGGGGGGCGGGGGTGAAGGACTAAATAAGATCCAATGTTCTGATTTCTCAGGGAAATCATTATAAAGCTTTAGATTTTTTAGAAAATCCCAATATGAAGGAAACCTTTTTTTTTTTATCTTCCTGTTGATTAGATTCCGCTAAACCTAACATGGAGTATTCTAAGCTTTTTACATCAGCAACACAGGATACACTGAGCTGTGATAATTTATGGCATTGTGGCCTGGAATTACACAATATTTTGAAGATGTACATGGTACATTAAATGCAAAGAAGATGTAGTAATTACTGGGATATTGTGAGGTACTTCACTCAGAAGGGTAGAGCAGTATTTAATGATGTAGCCATTTTAAAGGCTGGTAAAGTGTAGCAAGCACAATGACAAATAACATGCTACAAACTACTGGTAAGGTTCACATAGCAAACTTCCAAAATCCAAGCAGGAATTTAGAAAATCACCATAGCAGACATTTTCTTCTAAATTCCCCACTTATAAATATGTATACATCAATATTTTACCACAACAGAACTACTGTTTATTTTCACAATTTTTTTATATATATATATATATATATATATATATATATATATATATATATATAAACACAAAATAGGTGCCGTAGTCAAATCACCCCTAAATGGTCAAATTATTGGGATAACCAGTGGTTAAGGTAAAAAATAACCCTCTGGTGGTGCTACCGACCAACAAAATGTATGAAACATGAAAAGAAAAAAGAAGGGTCAAAAAGAGTGCACTCAAACAATATCTAATGAAAAATGGAAAAATTTACTTTATTAGCAATGAGAAATAAAAAAACACACAAGACAGACCCAAACAACTACCACATAATAAATTGCTGTGCGTAAATGCGGTTATAAATATTGCACCAAGTCACATGGATTATGCACCAAATCACATATATAAAAAATATATATATACATATATACATATATATATACACACATATACACATATATATATATATATATATATATATATATATATATATATACACATACATATATACATATACATATATATATATACATATACATATACATATATACAGTGGTTGACAAATCACCAAAAAATCTACTCGCCACACAAAAAAATCTACTCGCCACCTAGTACCAAACGTGTGCTGCTTGGGCCAATATTTACTCGCCCGGGGGTTAAATCCACTCGCCCGGGGCGAGCAAATGTATAGGTTTGTCGAACACTGCATATATATATATATAAATATATATATACATATTCATATATACACATATATATATACATATTTAATATAGCACTTTTTCCCAATGGGACTCAAAGCGCTTCACAATTACAGTATAGTGTGCGGTACGCAGCACATAGGATTATTAGGCTAAGGCCCCACTGCACGCGCCTGTACACCCGCCTTGGGTCCTGGCAGCGCGTGCCCAGCTCTTCACCGCGATCTGCAGGGACCTTTTTTTAGGCGTGGGGGGCGTGGTCAAAACAGGTCAGGTGGGTGCGGCCATGACGGGGGGCACGGCCATGAGGGGAGGGCACCGCAGCTCAGGCATTCAGGTGGGTGGGGAGCTTGTGTGTTCTCCTGCAAATATACAAGCTGCGGGGCACAATGAGGCAGAGTACACAGAGCCTCCAACACTTGGGATGTTCCTTTGGTGTGTGAGATGGGTGATGCCTTCAAATTGCAGGCTCGTCTGGGATACAAAGCTTACAAGTCAGGTGTCGTGCAGCAGCCAGAATACAAATGTTAATATCTTCTCAGCACAGTCGCTGACTTTGTAGGATTGAACCATTAGTTACTTGCCATTTCTCTTCGGGACCCAAACAGCTGAGAACCTTGGGGAAGGATCCACCCCCCTGGCGGGCGATATCCCCTCTTCATTGGCGCCACCCTCCTGGCGCACCATGTTGACGCGTCACCGCACGGGAACACAATTCACTTGTATCCCCTGCTGGCTGATGTGTCACAGTATGCAGTGAGCCAGGAAGTGAGGCACTGGGAAAACTAGGGAGGAGGTAAGGGACTGGTGAGAGGCGCGCGCTGCCGGCTGCAGCGGGGACCTAGCCTAAAGTTTACAATCTATGATTTTGGTGCCTGAGGCACAGGGAGATACAATGATTGTCCAAGGTTACAAGGAGCCGACACCAAGAACTCAACCAGGTTCCCCTGGTTCAAACTCAGTGTCATTGTTTGCAGAGTCAGTGTCTTGACTCACTGAGCCTCGCCTTCTGCATGAGCTAGTGGGCAAGCAAAAACTTGTTTTTTTCCCCCCATTTTCTCCATCTCCTTTTATCAGTGACAAAATGTTAGTATTCAAGAGAAAACGTTAACCAGGATTTAAGCCTTTCAAGTATATTGTATTTTAATTACTGGGTGTATTGTAGGGAATGTATTCTAGTGAATTCTTTAATTAATCCAATTAGTCTTAAAATACACATTACCGTTAAATGTGTATTGCTGTAGGCCCTTTAAGATGCCTGAATCCACTGTTGAACTGTTTTTTTACTTTGCTTTGGATTTGTACTTTTTGACATATTGAAAAGGAAATTAATATTTGCCATGCATTAATCACAATCTAAAGTCAGAAACGCACACAATTAGTCATAACTTAACAATCTTAACATTTTCTGCTAAAAAGTGTGAAAAGGACCTAGATTCAATACGTACATTGTAACTTTGCTATGTGACACCCAGTAGAAATACAGGCAGTCCTTGGTTATCCGACGCAATGCGTTACTCAAAATGGCGTCGGATAGCGAAGCGTCGTAAAGCGAAACCCGTTTTCCCATAGGAACACTGTTTAAATCAAACGTTCCCTTTCTGAAGGCATTTTTAATGGTAAAATACACAGAAAATTTTACTCGAGCAATAAGATATGCAGCACACACATAGAACAAAATAAAACTATGCTGTATTCTGTACAGAAATGTACATGAGAAAAAAACACACATCAATTATTGGAGGAAGATGATTGGGGAGGGGGTGTGGGGGATCTTCAACAGACAACGGACTTTTTGGAGGTGATGTAGGTGGAGTTGAAGGTTTCGGCCTCTTGAAGAATCTCTTCATTGAAGTCTGGACAGATCCTTTCCTTTTCTGCCTGTAGATCACTCTATAGCAGCTGATTTGGTTAGACACTCCACGACTGACTGTTGTACTCCATTCAATGTTAGGGTCATTGTCCTCAAATATGGCCAGTGCGCTATCAATGTGCTTGAATGCCGCAGCCAACATTTTGGTTGACAATGATTTATGTGGCTGTGGCACATCAGCAGATTGGTGGGCCTCCTCTTCAGCAATTTTTTGCTCTCCTAATTGCACGAGGTCTTCATTGCTCAACTCGTTAGAATGTGAGGCGAGCAACTCCTCAATATCCACGGTTTCCACCTCCAAAGTGAGATCTCTGGCCATTTGCACAACAGTTTCTGTAACTTCTGCAACAGTCTCTGTAAGGCCTTGGACATCAGACACAAAATCAGGGCACAAATTACGCCAAACTCCATTTAAATTGGATTGTTTCACCTCATTCCATGCCTCTCCGATGTTTCTTACTGCATGGAGAATGTTTACCCTTCCAAAATTCTTTTAAGGTTGGACCACCTTCCACATCAGTTGCTCTGATGGCCTGGGAAAATGTTCGCCTAAGATAGTAGGCCTTGAAGGAAGCGATAACCCCCTGGTCCATCGGCTGTATCAATGAGGTGGTGTTGGGGGGCACGAACACCACCATGACATTTGGATGATGGTCATCCAGGTACACGGGATGGCCAGGAGCATTGTCCAGGAGCAGCGATGCTTTAAAATCGAGGTTCTGGTTCATGCAATATAATTGCACAGCTGGAATAAATTAATGCTGGAACCAGTCCTCAAAAAGGCTCCCTGTTACCCATGCCTTACGGTTGGACTTCCAAATCACTGGAAGTGTGTTCTTTGCATAACCCTTGAATGCCCTAGGGTTTTCTGCATGACAAACAAGCAAAGGTTTTAGCTTGAAATCACCTGCAACATTTGATCCAAGCAGAAGAGTCAGCCTGTCCTTTGCAACTTTAAACCCAAGCATTGATTTTTCCTCTTTTGCAATGTAGCTTCTACTGGGCATTTTCTTCCAGTAGAGCCCAGTCTCATCAACATTGAACACTTGACGTGCGCAATAGCCACTGTCCTCTATAATTTTGGCCAATGTAACAGGGAAGGTTTTAGCTGCCTCCTCATCAGCACAGCGGCTTCACCGGTCACTTTAATGTTATGCAAGTTTGCCCTCTCTTTAAACCGCATAAACCAGCCCTTACTTGCAGTGAAAGTTTCCTCAGTGGTCCCTTCTCCATGCTGTTGCTTAATGTCCTCATACAGACTCAAAGCCTTGGCCTGAATTAAGGCTAAACTAGTAGGCACATGACGCTGGGATTGATCTTCCAGCCATATGATGAGTTTTTCTACCTTAGCAATATGCCCAGCACGTTGCCTTATTGTTGTACCTTACATAGGTGCTGAGCCCTTGATCTGTTCCAAGATTCTTGCCTTGTCTTTGATTATTGTCACACTAGTTGTGCGAGGTATATCCAAGGCACAGCAATGAAGAACGAGAGGCTGATGGTGCTAGCTAAAAATAGACTTTATTGAAACAGCGTGCTGACAAGTCCTCTGACGCGTTTCAGCACACAGTGCCTTTGTCAAAGGCACTGTGTGCTGAAACGCGTCAGAGGACTTGTCAGCACGCTGTTTCAATAAAGTATATTTTTAGCTAGCACCATCAGCCTCTCGTTCTTCATTGCTGTGCTGCTGCCTGGCTCCCCCCTTCCCCACTGGGCGGATTTCTCTGCTATTGACGTCCGCAGCAGGCACGCCGGGTTGCTGCTGTTCCTGAACTTCCAGCCACAGTCCCACGCTACGTTCCGTCAGCCTGAAGCGACACCATAGCCGCCGGTCATGTGACCGCCCACTGCGTACATTTAGTTGCAGGAGGGTTGGCAGCAGGAAGATCAACGCGATCATCACAGAAGCCACGGATCTACACGCTGATTCTACAGCCTATTACCGGTACAGGGATCATTTCCAAGAGGGCGGACGGATCTAACGAGCGATACGGGACCTCAAGCTACCATACTGCCCACTTCATACAAACCGTGAGTCTTTCCATCTCAGTGCTAATAGAGCCCATCCGGAGCCAGCTGCTGGGAAAGATTATGTGTGAATATTAGGAGCTCAAATGTATAGCTACGTGAAGTGAGTAATCAATATTTATTGACTATGTTATGGAGGTTACATACAGCAGCACCCGTGATAAATATTCTGAGCACCTCAGGGGTTAAAACACCTTGTTTTGCCAGTGTAAACATATCTATATCCAAGGAACGTCCAATTTCTGTGTTCGTCTCTCCTTTCTCAGAGCGCTTTATTATGTTTTGTTTGGTCTCCAAAGTAATAGATTTTCTATTCCTTTTTGGAGTAACAGCACTTTGCTTTTTGCTTTTATCAGCCATGGTTTAGGGCCTAAAATACACCACCAAACCTTCACACAGACTGTTCAGAATGATTTCCCTAGCCTGCAGCCTTCTGATTGGACATTTGTAGTAATTTTTTAAAACGTCGTAAGAGCGTCGAATAAGCTGTTCGGACGTCGTAAAACGGGCCATAGGGATGCATTGACAAGCGTCGGATAAGCCGTTCGTCGTAAAACGAAACGTCGTAAAACGAGGACCGCCTGTATACTATTTTCTGGGTGGAAGTAGACAATCAAAGCTAAATTTGCAGATCTAATTTAATTAAAAAAATTAGCAAAGCAAGTTAAGACATTCGCACAACTGTAGGAACCATCATGTGTTAATACTATTATTTAATTTTTATTTAGAGCTTTGTACGTTTTATGTAGTTTTAGCATGTACAAAATAACAGATGCAATGTACAGGTCTAGTAACTTCAAGACAGTACACTACATACGGCTGAGATTATACAGCCTGCTGGCATGCACGCTCACGCAACAACATCAAATTGAGTAATGCCTATGAGGCCGCTTTGTGTGCGTGCACGACGGAGCGCGCTGGTGCAACCGCATATTGAACAGACCAAAAAATTTGTCTTTTCAAGCATTATTGCGTGACGTCAGCGTCACATGATCTGGTTCAGCCAAATGAGGGCGAACCAGGTTTTTGATGCATCAGCCACGCCACCCACACTATGAGCACAGGTCGCGTTTGCTACTGCAGCAAGAGCTCGCACTCTCGCAAGCAAGCGGAGTGTATGAACTCGGCCTAAGAGTTGGCGAGTGCAGTGGAAAATCCGCCAAAGTGCAGTAATATGTTAAGATTCTGGGATGAGGATACGGGGGGGGGGGGGGTGGGAAGGACGATTACAAGATTTTAAACAAAACAATTGTCTGCCCTTTTCATTCAGGCGGGAAGCTACTAATATAGTTAATTTTAGGTAATTTATGTAAACATTTTCATAAGCCAATAAGCCAATAAAACATCAATCACGAAAACGATAAAGGATATGACGTATTGATTGACCATGTTGCATACCTTATGCATGATGTAAAGAGATGTAGGCACAATTATACAACGAAAACTGCATTTGTTCTGAGATGGTCTTCCAATTTCTGGTAGATAATATGAAAATGCTCTGATTATTGCATTGCGTGACTTGATCACCAGAGATCCCCAACTCCATTAACAAATACATAGTATCCCTAATTTCACGTCGAAGGGATTTTTTAGAATTTTCTGGCTGAATCTTCGATTCAAAAATGTTCCACGTTTCAAATATCAGTTTCCTCATTGTTGAGGCCTACGATATAAAGTAAAATCTTCCCATGGCAGCAGATCACAGCAGGCAACAATCAGTCAGTTCTGAGGTTTGGAAAGTCAACTAATAATTATAAAAAACATTTGGACTGAACTCGGGGGAGGTATATGGCACAACTTCAATGGCCAAACCTAACGATGTAAATGTTTGAGGAATGCAAGGAGGAGGGATAGGTTGCTATTCTTTGTGAGGAAGGGTCTTTACAGCAAACACATGTTTTTGCACAATAAGTAACCGATACAAGATGTGTACCATTGCTCGAGACCGACTTCAATACAGTGCAAACATTGCTCCTAAATAATGACTGTCCAAAACAAATTGTTATCAGCTAAACAATATATATCATCAAGTCCTACTTTAAACATTGGACCGTTTATCAGTAGGGCCATGGTACCATAGTGGTCATGTTTAGAAGTAGGAATAGAGCAAATGACATGAAGCACAGCAAGAAAAATGGAGACCTGGAAGCAGGATCAATAGTAGAAAAAAATTAAATTTATTACCGCGTGGTGTCTGTACCGAAACTGAAGACAAACTCTGACGCGTTTCCCACTGTCCTAAAGCACCAGGGACAGTGGGAAACGTGTCAGAGTTTGTCTTCAGATTCTATACGAGCCTTCCTGCCTCTCACCTGCCTCCCCTACAATCTATCCTAAACGCTGCTGCCAGAATCACTCTATTCTTTCCTAAATCTGTCTCTGTGTCTCAACTCCAGAATTCCCTCTCCTGGCTTCCTATCAAATCCTCTATCACACACAATTCTCCTCCTCACTTTTAAAGCTTTACACTCTTCTGCCCCTCCTTACATCTCAGCCCTAATTTCTCGTTATGCACCATCCCGACTCTTGCGCTCTTCTCAAGGATGTCTTCTTTCTACCCCTTTGTATCTAAAGCCCTCTCCCACCTTAAATCTCTCTCACTGACTGCTCGCACCTCTGGAATGCCCTTCCCCTCAGTACCCGACTAGCACCCTCTCTATCCACCTTTAAGACCCACCTTAAGACACATTTGCTTAAAGAAGCATATGAATAGCACTGTGGATAATCTTGGACACATGATACATAAAGCTTGGCCCCCTGCAGACGCACTTACCAGAATTCCCTCCTACTGTCTCTATACGTTCCCCTATCTACCAATTAGATTGTAAGCTCCTCGGAGCAGGGACTCCTCTTCTTTAATGTTACTTTTATGTCTGAATCACTTATTCCCATGACCTGTTATTTATATGATTACCACATGTATTACTACTGTGAAGCGCTATGTACATTATGGCGCTATATAAATAAAGACATACAATACAATATTGGATGTATAAATGAAAAACACTATATACCAAAGGGGCATATACGTTACAAGTGATTTAACACTTTTCCTCTTGAGAATAATGCTTTATACATAATAAATAAATCAATATTTTGGACAATGTTTTTTTTATAACAAAAACGTGCAGATTAAGCTTTGCTATTCTGATGACTCTTGAATGTTGAGTACTATATACACCTAAAACACAAACAAACAGTAGCGCTTAATAATTAATTGTGTGAATATTAACGTGCTTAAATCTATAAAAATTAGGTGAATACTTAATTATAATAATAGTAATTTAGACTAGTGCTATTAATAACTGTTAGTGTTATAACTAATTATAAGTGGTGTTTATAAATGATAAGAAAAAGTCACTCAAAGTTAACACAGGTGTAGTCCATCAGGTCCACT
The DNA here is from genome assembly GCF_040206685.1 of Ascaphus truei. Taxonomy (NCBI): domain Eukaryota; kingdom Metazoa; phylum Chordata; class Amphibia; order Anura; family Ascaphidae; genus Ascaphus; species Ascaphus truei. The sequence continues at coordinate 137,777,686 of NC_134484.1, read as the reverse complement.
GAGGATAGTAAAACTTAGGGTGGTATCCAGAACCAGATACTAATGGCTCATGCAGCTTCTTTGATGTGGTATAGCCACCCACAAAGTACCTACAAAAAAAGAACAAAGAGAAGCGCAGGCACCATAATTTTATACTGTATAAAAATTCCCTGAAGAAGTCACGTGGTAGCGACGAAACTAGTTGGTGGTGACGCCAGCGCGTGACGGAGAGAGGAGGTGCCTTCTGTCTGTGTGGAGCCCTGTTATTCATGCCGCACACGCGGCTAGCAGCCGGAATCTCCATTGACTGACGGATTTATTCTGCATGTGGATTATCAGGCTGATCTATACAGCACAGCGGTGTGTGTCAGGAGCTCCAACAGCTGCAACCTAATCAGAGTATTTACACTGGACCCCTCCCATCCAGCTGACAAACCCCTTAGAGATTCTCTTACATGCTTATTGTTTTTTAAATCTTGTAAGTGCGATTCCTTGGGACCGCGTGTCTTATTAAATGGCCTCTATTTTTATACAGTGTAACACTATGGTGCCTGCGCTTCTCTTTACTATATACACTTATTTACTATATCATCTATTACTAGCACTTTAAACAGTATTATTTATTATGATTTCTAATATATATATATACATATTTATTATATATATATATATATATATATATATATATATATATATATATATATTTTATTTTTTACAAAAATACACTTTATTGTTGTTATAATTATATACTAGGCAACATAGTGATAATGACATCTATGATAACATTATTTAAGAATTAAAGTTTATAAAAAAAATAGTTCCGATTTTATGCACTTTGGTAAATATATTGTATTTTATTTTTTATCATCTATCAATTATATGTATATTATATATGAATGGTTTCATCTGAGTAATTGTACGGGTTATAGAGAGTTGGTATATAGCAGATACATATACGATGTATCATATAAATTCCCTTCTGAAGAAGAAACAGCCATTACAAAGCGTGTCAGGGGTCTTGTAGCCTCCGCTAATACGTATTTTTCATGAAAGATATAATAAAACATACAACGTGATGTGTTTTGCTTGAAGCCAACTATTGACCGTGGAAAAGGTCTGACCGTGGACACAGAGAGGAAGAGAGGCTTGAGCTGAGAATCAAATGCTGTATACTCGTTCTTCTCCGGCATGGGGAAGACATTCATAGCATATCCAAAAAGGGTCACAGTTCCCTATTACAGTTTATGATTCTCCCCTCCTCTAATCCCCCGAACGCTGAAGTCATTAAAATCAAATCAGTTTTTCTTCTCAAGGCTTCATCAGAATCCATATAGAATTACCACATATATACTTTGGGTGGAGATCTTGCTGTGTATTTCATCTTTCAGACAGATCCAAGGTCTAGAAATTCACACAGTATTTTACTTGAGAGCCGTTGCCATGAAAAAAACAAAAACCCCATTCAAATACGGGACAGATGTTTTCTGCCATAGGCAACTTTTGATACTGTATAGTACGGCTTTATAACTTTATGTACATGTTTCCTGTTGGCTCTGAGAGGCTCTCTTGTTAATGAAGTGTCATGTGTATATGTTTGGTAATAGCGGCTACACATGCTTTGCTAATTTGCAGAACACATTCTCAAAGTCTTATAACTTACAAAGAATGCCAGTCAATTTTTTAGAACTTGTAAGGCACTTCTGGAAATTCAACTCACCTAATACCCCACTGTGTTCTTAGTGTGTTAAACATTCATTGGTTAAAGTTAAATTGACATTAAATCATCTTTCCTGTCCCTTGATGAAATAAGCTTTGAATGCATCTTTCAGCATGTAACCCATATGTCTTTATTTATATAGCGCCATTAAATGTCCATAGCGCTTCACAGCAGCAATATATGTGACAATCATATACTGTATATAACAAATAATATAAATAACAAATAAATGGGAGAAGTGCTTCAGACATAAAAGTAACATTTAGGAAAAACAGTGCCTGCTCCGAAGAACTTACAGTCTAATTGGTTGGTAGGAAGAACGTACAGAGATAGTAGGAGGGCATTCTGGTAAGCGTGTCTGCAAGGGGCCAATGTTTATGTATGCAGTGTAAAACTATCACTCATAGAGCTACTCATATGCTTCCTTAAGCAGGTGTGTTTTGAGTTGGGTCTTAAAGGTGGATAGAGAGGGTGCTTGTCGGATAGTGAGAGCAATGGCATTCCAGAGGTGTGGGGCAATCAGTGAGAAGGATTTAAGGCGGGAGAGGGCTTTAGATACCAAGGGGGTAGAGAGAAGACATCCTTGAGCAGAACGCAAGAGTCGGAATGGTGCATAGCGATAAATTAGGTCAGAGATGTAAGGAGGTGCAGAAGAGTGTAACACTTCAAAAGTGGAGGAGGAGAATGGAGTGTGTGATACGGGATTTGATAGGAAGCCAGGAAATATGCCCCAATGTATTTTTTATCCTGTTCGCATATTCCAGCAGATTTTGGTTTTGGAAACATATTATTGTGACATTTTTGCAGGCCACATAACTTGTGTTTTTGTAAATGCTGGTTCTGCCCCGATCACTGCAACTTTTGAACTCCTGCTGACTTCTGTTAGCTAGGTATGTGTCCATAACTAGTCTGTAATGGAAGCAGCATGCACCATATTCGGTGTTATTTGGTATTCTGCCGTAAAATGTGCAGTTTCCTTGAATATATTTTGCAAATAGGCTCAATGTATGCCCTTTAACGCAGATCACCAACCTTATTTAAAAAAAAAAAAAAAAAAAAAAAAAAGACTGAACAAGAATGATGTTCATGGAAGAATAGCCAGGAGGAAACCGCTGTTCTTTAAAAAGAAAGAATGCTGCCCGTCTGAAGTTCGCCAAAGAACACATAGATGATCCACAAGATTTCTGGAACAATGTTCTCTGGACAGACGAGTCAAGGGAATAACTTTTTGGATAAACTTTGTGTTTGGTGAAAGCCAAACACTGCATTCGAACAGAAGAACCTCATCCCAATTGTCAAGCATGGTGGTGCGAGTGTGATGATTTCGGGTTGCTTTGCTGCCTCAGGACCTGGACGGCTTTCCATCATTGACACAACCATGAATTCTGCATTGTATCAGAAGATTCTAGAGAAGAATGTCATGGTATCCATCAGTGAGCTGAAGCTGAAACTAAAGTGAGTCATGCAGCAAGACAATGATCCTAAACATACAAGTAGATCTACAAATGAATGGCTCCAGAAGAAGAAAGTCTGCGTTTAAAAAAGGCCTAGTAAAAGACTGGACCTAAACCCCATCAAAATGTTGTGGCAGGATCTGAAGCGAGCCGTCCATGCAAGGAAGCCCTCAAATGTCACTGAGTTGAAGCAGTTTTATAAGAAGAAATTAGTCAAAATTCCTCAAAACCGATGCGAGAGTGACCAGCAGTAACAGAAACACTTAGTTGAAGTTACTGCTGCTAAAGGGGGTGCCACCAGGTAGTGAATCTAAAGGAAAACATACTTTTTCACACATAGATATTGAATATTTAATCAATTGTGGATAAATAAATCTTGAAAAAGTATCATGTTTTTGTGTCATTTGTTTGATCAGGTTATCTTGATCCATTATGATATGATCTAATAACATTTTAGTTTTAAATATGTAAAAATACTAAGGGATCCACAAACTTTTTCTTGCCACTGTATGTATGCAGGGCTTCCGACAGGAGGGGGAGGGGGCGGAGGGCAAAGCTGGGCCCAGTAAGTCCCTAACATGTAGTGCCAGATCTGTGGGGCCTCCCATCCACCTCCATGGGCCTCAAGCAAGTCACCTCACCCTGCAAGGCTGCTGGTAGACCCACATTGCTTCTCCTCAGGTGTGCCCCGCTCCAGGTCCATACTTAGCCTCCCCCGTCCTGTCCCCCTCCCAGGCCCATACCTTCTATCCCCCACCAGCCACTACCTCCTACCCTCCAGCCCATACCTTCTACTCTCTACCCCCAGGCCCATATGTAGCAGGACACATGCTCCTTTCATTTTTTCTGGGTTTGTGTCCCTGTATGTATTTATTATTTTATTTGTAAATCCCACCCACTGAGTTCATAAAGAAAAATTTTCAAACATAGTGCAGTTTGATCAGAATCATACCAAAGACCTGTAATAAATGGTAGTTTTGTTACTACAGTAGTATTACATACATAGTCACTATTAAACTAAAGCATGGTGTGATAGACACTAAAATGTACTGAAACATATACAGTCCATATTACATATCTTGACATGGGTACACTGCAAAACACCTAATAATCCAGCAACATAGAACAATTCGAGGTGCACGGCACTCCAATAGTTATAATGGTCTTTAATCACTTCATCAAATATAGAAACCGGTAAAACTGAGCGATGTTTCAAACCTGTGTGGTCTCTTCTCACGCTCCTCCAGAGTTACTATTAAAAGTTGACAACTATTATAGATATTGCAATACATGCACCTACCTACATGTTGAACCCAGTAGCTACTGGGGCTCTTCCGAATAGAGCAGTAGCCAGTAATATTGCAAAATCCTATGTCTGCCGATCAGTGCTTTATTTCCCAGTACAGTACTGAGTTGGTGAGTTGAACAGTAGTGTTACCTCACAATGATTGCAGGTCCTACGATTTATGTTTTGTTACCACGCTGTAACAACCTCTGGGAATATCGAGTGGAAGCTGCAGCTGCTTGGGTTGGGTTTCCTCAGAGGTTGTAGTTAAACTTTAGATAAAGATAGCTTATTGCAAGTCTGCAGAATTCGCTACAAAATCCATTTGTCTCTTTTTAAATCATTGTATGATTACAGTATAATGGTTTTCCTTAATAAAAATTTTTTTAAAACACAACAACAACAGGCCTGTCCCTTGACAAAATGTGACGCTGTGTGGGAATCCCACACTGCATCTCCTCACTTTCTTTATTAACTTTTTGCCATTTCTACCTTAGATTTGTTGCCCAACAGCAGCAGCCGGGCAATAAATATTAGTAGACTTGTAGAAAAGAGTGGGAAGTTATTGCAGAAAAAGGAAGAAGCAAAGGGAGAAAATAGATATCCACATATAACGCATCCCACATAATTGGAAAGAATGTGTTAAAAAGCCTTAATTTGTCTACTGCCAAACATTAATGCAAAATATATGCATCCACTGCTAGAACGATCAGTGACTAATGGAAACATTTTTTGTTTTTTTAAAGTACTGTATAATGGGGGGGTTCGCTCCATGTGTGTAGTCCCCTATGACACCAAGAGGAAGTAAATAACTGGTTTACTATTTCAGTACCAGAAACTGTTTATTCCAAAGGAACCCTAAAAACTGGGGGCGAGGGAAATTTGGTATGAAAGACAATTCTTTACCAATGATGGATCAATTTAGCATTCTGAACATTCTACCAAGGAAGCACTGGCCAAATCCTACCCAACACGTTGCAAATATCTTTCACACAGAATGCCAAAATATACTAACAAGAGGGCCAAGTACCCAAGAAGAAATCCAAAAACACAACAAGGATTGAATAAAAGAACAGCTATAAAACACATTTGCTGAAATAGTCCAATAAATGTGTGTGAAAACAAACAATAATGGAATGATAAAACAGAAGAAAAAAAAATAACATTTAAGGCTTGTATTTCATGCACAATATATTTTATAAATTACACGTATTTTATATTTAATTGTGATCTGCAGCACTGACCAGATAAACGAGATTCCTACATCAGAAAACTGGATGCAGTAACAAACGTTAGTTCTTTGCTAAAGTACTTCAATTATAATTTTTTTTTTTTTTTTTTAAAACAATGAATCTCTTGTAGAAAGTGACTACAAGGATAATGTATTGTAATCATGTACAACTAGTTTTCCCACAAATTAGTGACAGGATTCTATTTTGTGCAACGTCTCAGTGGATAACATTTTGGAAACAACACGTTCCTCGGGTTTAGAAAGCATTTTGAAATCCCCAAACGTATGATTTTTTTTTTTTCATTGCGAAACAAAAAAGTAGCCGTCAAAGTTATTAATCATAGACAACAACGTGGGCCATGTATGAATCATGAATTCTCAAGCCCTATAAAAGGCCTTTTTGTACATTTTAGTCATGCAACAGTTCAGATGCTTCTGTGAGATTGTTCCTCTTTTAGCAAAGTTATGGCTTCAAACAAATCCCCCTCGCTGTGCATGCCAACCATGACATCACTAGATGCCTTACATGTACAATGCAAGAGCAATTGATACTGATTTTTTAACTTCCCTATAATGCATTCAAGGCATTTTTGTTTTACTCAAAAAGGGTAATTGCGGTATAAATGGTAAAACGGCAACAGTCTTAATTTCCATGTATTTATAGATAACCAATTTAGTAACCATATTTAGTAACCACAAGACACCTTCCAGCAGCAGAAGGCCCCTTATGGCCTGTTCCCATGAATGGGCTTGATGGTATCTTCCAATGCCGGAAAATATCTTCTGGGACAGCTTAGTAAATATGGGTCCCAGTATCTTGGCGAGTGTAGTTTATTACAGCTGTAGCCAACACTATTACGCCCACTGGAGCGTTGTAGCAGGACAACTCACCAGTCGGAGAAGCAGGCATTGTTTTGAATCAGCATCGTGCAAGAAAGTGGCAGGGCTACTGCACTATTTCACCAGCGGGTACAATGACGTTGGACATATCTGTATATTTCTTGGTGTTGCTACCTCAACACAAATTATGTGTATGTCTGCTGTTAGCAGGACAGGACACTTTGTAACAGATCTGTTAATATAACACTTTGGAAGATGTTCTGCTGCTTAGAGTGTTTTTTTATTTGTATATTCAGATTTTTGGAGGCTTGGTGTCAAGGAAATGTTGGTGCAAAACTGACATGAAATAGCATATTTTTCATATTGCACCTCAATTTGTCAATGTATCAAGCACTTTGCTCCACGTTGTGCGCCATATGCATCATCTTGTTTTTTGGGAGAGCATCAAACGGAGGAGTCGGGGAGAATTTACATCATAATAAGAAGTATCAAAGTTTGAGCTTCTTTGCGTCACCTTTTTCTCCCTTCAATCTGCACCAGAAATGACACCACCTTTTCAGCAGATGTAAGAAACTGGTTGATTTGACGCATGTGTACTCCAAAAAGCAGGTCAATTAGTCAAAACGCACTTACTTTGCTCCAAAATGTCCTTGATACAAACCCTCTTAGTGCAAATGTACTATGCTACCTTGTTTGGAATTGTCCCTACTCTCTAAGCATTCAATGATTAGATCAATAGGAGGAGTTGGGGGAAGGAGTGATTTGATCCACGTCTGATAATGGAATGCATCATGTCTCGCATTCTATTGACTTTACTTGTTCTATTTTGTGAGCAACAATACAAGCTGCCGGGTCTCAGTTGGAATTAGTCAAACTTATATCAAGTGTATGAAACTACATTAATATTAGAAGACTGCAAGATGTCTTTGCTTTATTTTGATATCTTTTTGGATTAGAATAATTGAGGTAGTTTGCACCTCTAAAAAAAGAGTAAACATCAGCATTTAACATGATTAAGGTATGGAGTATCTACAGGCCTACCGGGTAGGGTGCAGATGGGGGAGAAAAATAAGTGAGGGGAAGGGAGGGGGGAGAGGAAAGAGTGAGGGGAAGAAAGAGTGAGGGGAATGGAGGGGGAGTGAAAGAGTGAGAGGTAGGGGAAAGGAAAGAGTGAGGGGAATTGGGCAGGGGTGGAGACTGAGGGGAGTTGGGAATTGGTGTGGAAAGAGTGAAGGGAGGAGGGGAGAAAGAACGCGGGGGGGGAGAAAGCATGTGGGGGGGAGAGTGTGCCTGGGGTAGATGGAAGAAAGAGTGCGGGGGGGAGAGATAGCGTGCCTGGGTTTGGGGGGAAGAAAGAGTGCCGGGTGGGGGGGGGGGGGGAAGAAAGACTGCGGGGAGAGAGTGAGGGGAAGAGGAAAAAGTGAGGGGAAGAGGAGAAGAGGAAAGAGTGAGGAGAAGAGGAAAGAGTGAGGAGAAAAGAGTGAGGAGAAGAGGAAAGAATGAGGAGAAGAGGAAAGAGTGAGGAGAAAAGGAAAGAGTGAGGAGAAGAGGAAAGAGTGCAGGGGGAGGAGAAGAGGAGAAGAGGAAAGAGTGAGGAGAAGAGGAAAGAGTGAGGAGAAGAGGAAAGAGTGAGGTGAAAAGGAAAGAGTGAGGAGAAGAGGAGAAGAGGAAAGAGCGAGGAGAAGAGGAAAGAGCGCGGAGAAGAGGAAAGAGCGCGGAGAAGAGGAAAGAGCGCGGAGAAGAGGAAAGAGCGCGGAGAAGAGGAAAGAGCGCGGAGAAGAGGAAAGAGCGCGGAGAAGAGGAAAGAGCGAGGAGAAGAGGAAAGAGCGCAGGGGGAGGAGAAGAGGAAAGAGCGAGGAGAAGAGGAAAGAGGAAAGAGCGAGGAGAAGAGGAGAAGAGGAGAAGAGGAAAGAGCGAGGAGAAGAGGAAAGAGCGAGGAGAAGAGGAAAGAGCGAGGAGAAGAGGAAAGAGCGAGGGGAAGAGGAAAGAGCGAGGGGAAGAGGAAAGAGCGAGGGGAAGAGGAAAGAGCGAGGGGAAGAGGAAAGAGCGAGGGGAAGAGGAAAGAGCGAGGGGAAGAGGAAAGAGCGAGGGGAAGAGGAAAGAGCGAGGGGAAGATGAAAGAGCGAGGGGAAGAGGAAAGAGCGAGGGGAAGAGGAAAGAGCGAGGGGAAGAGGAAAGAGCGAGGGGAAGAGGAAAGAGCGAGGGGAAGAGGAAAGAGCGAGGGGAAGAGGAAAGAGCGAGGGGAAGAGGAGAAGAGGAAAGAGTGAGGAGAAGGGTAAAGAGTGAGGAGAAAAGAATGAGGAGAAGAGGAAAGAGTGAGGAGAAGAGGAAAGAGTGAGGAGAAGAGGAAAGAGTGAGGAGAAGAGGAAAGAGCGCAGGGGGAGGAGAAGAGGAAAGAGCGCAGGGGGAGGAGAAGAGGAAAGAGCGCAGGGGGAGGAGAAGAGGAAAGAGCGCAGGGGGAGGAGAAGAGGAAAGAGCGAGGAGACGAGGAAAGAGCGAGGAGACGAGGAAAGAGCGAGGGGGAGGAGAAGAGGAAAGAGCGAGGGGGAGGAGAAGAGGAAAGAGCGAGGAGAAGAGGAAAGAGCGAGGGGGAGGAGAAGAGGAAAGAGCGAGGAGAAGAGGAAAGAGCGAGGAGAAGAGGAAAGAGCGAGGAGAAGAGGAAAGAGCGAGGAGAAGAGGAAAGAGCGAGGAGAAGAGGAAAGAGCGAGGAGAAGAGGAAAGAGCGAGGAGAAGAGGAAAGAGCGAGGAGAAGAGGAAAGAGCGAGGAGAAGAGGAAAGAGCGAGGAGAAGAGGAAAGAGCGAGGAGAAGAGGAAAGAGCGAGGAGAAGAGGAAAGAGCGCGGAGAAGAGGAAAGAGCGAGGAGAAGAGGAAAGACCGAGTGGGGGTGGAAACAGTGGGGGAGGGGTGGAGGAAAGAGTGCAGGGGGAGGAGAGTGCAGGGTAGGAAGAAGAAAAAGTGCAGGGGGGGAGAAAAAAAAGTGCATGGATGGAACAAGAAAAAATGCACGGGGGCAAGAAAAAGTGCAGGGGGAAGAAAAGGGGGAGGAAGAAAAAGTGCAGGGGGGGTGAAAGAGTGTGGGGTGGAAGACAGAGTGCAGGGAAAGAGGAAGAAAGATTGTGGGGAAGGGGGTGGAGCATGAGAGAGGGGAGGTAGTGGTGGGGGAGCGAGAGAGAGAGAAAGTGAGAGGGGAGAAAGCGAGAGAGAGAGCGAGAGAGAGAGCGAGCGCGAGAGAGAGAGCGAGCGCGAGAGAGAGAGCGAGCGCGAGAGAGAGAGAGAGCGCGAGAGAGAGAGCGAGCGCGAGGGGGACGAGCGAGAGGTGAGAGAGAGACAATATTACTGATTTCTATTAGAGGTTCCGTGACTATTTCTGTAGCCCTGGCAGCCATAGTCTCGGGACACACAGATCAGCTCAGGGGGACCCGGGTTTTGGTAAGATTTTTCTTCCCCCCTTCAGGTCAGGGAGGTACTGCTGCTTTAACTCACAATGTTAGTATCTTGTCCACCTAACCATGTCCTGCACTTTATTTATTTTGTGTGAAAAATCATGATTTTCTTAACCCGTGGACAGCACTGAGCTCTGGGGAACTCTCCATGTTACCTTCCCGCTAATATTTCAAACGCTTATGTCTCCTAAACAGAGCATCAGAGTTAAGAATAGAAAAAGTTAAAATAAATGAAATGCAAAAATAAAATAGGCTTTAATCTGATTTTTTTTTTTTTTTTTAATTAAACCAGTATAGATTGTTTCTCATTTCTTGGTGACGTGATAAGTTTGACTGCGTGTAATTTCCTGCTTACAATCCCACTGCAAGCGGTGAATTTAGAACATTGTATCAAAACTTGCTACATGGCTTTAATATGCACCAGATGTTGACAGTTATCAAAAATGAAAGACATTAGATGGAATTTTATGTAGCCAAGAAGATTTATGTATATCCTAATTAAAAATAAGAAAGGTAAATAAATATTAGAATAGACTATTTGTATGCGTGCGTGTGTAATATAATACTATTGGGTCACTGACTGACACTTGTTAAATTAAAAAAAAAACACATTTATTTTCTTCTAAATTTTCTTTGTAAACGTTTTAGTCACAGTGCTGAATGTGCTCCCTGATATGAGACAGACCCCACTAATTAATATGATGAGAAGCAGGGTAACGTAATGTTAATGGTATAATAACTTCCATTTGCTTAAATGGAGCTTAATGCACTGCTAATTGTGCATTGTCCATTTTCTTACTATATGACATAGGGGACTGACTGACCAACATCCCTTCTTTTAAGGCCAGTTCTTTAGAGGAGCTAAAAAAAACAATAGCGAAAACCTTGATCTTAACTCCTCCCTACCAGAGTGCCCTGCAAAGCATTCTGATCCCACCATCAGTGCAGAAGTGTATTGCAGGTTTCTTTAGTAACAAAGGGGGTCAATAACTCCAACATGCCCTTTATTACTGTATATCAGGGGTGGTGTACTCCAGTCCTTACGGGCCACCAACAGGTCAGGTTTTCAGAATATCCCTGCTTCAGCGCAGGTGGCTCAGTCATTATAATGGAGCTACCTGTGCTGAAGAAGGGATATCCTGAAAACCTGACCTGTTGGTGGCCACCGAAGACCGGAGTTGGCCTCCCCTGCTGTACGTAATTGAAACACTGTTGTGAAGATGACACAAATGAAATGCACCCACATTATGGTCTTTTGAGTATATATAGGACACCCCATGTATAGAGGCAAACCACAGAACTACCTGTGAAAAATGTCAGGAGATCTTTTAGTAAATAGGGATTGACAACCTCAAGCAAAATTGCAAGCATTGTGTGTGTCTGTTAGCATTAGCACAACTTTGTGAAATTGTTGTGTCACTTTCTAATTCTTCTCTTGCTAACACACTAAACACATTTCCCCAATTAGCACTGGCTGAGAAGACCACGTACCGGCCACCCATTTTCCCCACCCAAAAGTTGTCTCTTACTTACACCAGTGTTGGCTGACAGTGAATCTGGCCCCAGGCACATTTGTACTGAGGCTGAGTAAAACTCTGGGTTCCATCCATCACAGTGCAGCTCACATTCTTGTTCACTATGTAGGCACACCAATTCCTAAGGAAAGCAATTGGGATAAACAGCGGGTTAAAACATAACACAATGAACATTACAAAGTCTTAGTCATGAGAAAGGACCATTCAATAGATAACATACATTTCCTCTCATAATATACATCTTTGTTTTTTTTGTTTTTTTTAATTTTTTAAACAAGAAGTGAGCTTTTAAAAGCCTAGGATGGTGTATGTCTTTTGTTTATCTTTGTTAAAGTTCAATTGCAACTCCTTTGGAAAGCAAAGCTGGAAGTTAATTAACCCAATTGTTTCAGAACACTGGGAGACAATGGGCCTGTCAATAACAGGAATGTCTACTTGTATCCTCACACTAGTTTGCTTCAGTGCTCCTTTCATCTAGAAAGTAATCGTATTCACTTCTTTCCCCTTAGAGATCAATTTAGGGGATTTAATTCAGTGGCTCTGTACATAACATGGAAACCCTAAATAAAATAATCGTAAAACACTGTAAGGATTGATGTAACTACCAGATCAGTCTATATGGCCAAGCAATCCACTATAATCTAATGTCTGCAGAATTCATATACAACCCCCGGATCGCTAGTGCTGAAGAGGTTAAGTAAACAATACTTTAAACACCATTTCCATGACATTCAAAGGCAAAGCCATGGGAAAAGCTACATCTTCATTCATTTGTACACCCATCACCCTGCAGAGAAGATCTGCTTAAATATTAATTACTTCACATTCCATATGCAACAGCTGGATCCACCGATTGTATACAGTCCCGGGGAAGGATGTTAGTTTTAACAACAGGTCTGGATAAGGAGGGAGTAATAACTGACCAAAAACTACTGTACATAGTCCAGGGATGTTCATGCAGCCACCTCTGAAGTGGAAGTTCATTGTTTGGCTCTGGTCTGCACCCATACCGGAGAAATGAAACACTGTTGCAACAGACACTTGCAGATGGTTGAGCTCAGTTGCAACAAGATAAAAGCAATTTCACCAGAGATTGAAATGAACTTGCAATGCAGTGTGCAAGACCTACCCACCATAACCACTACACCTCACCCCTCTTTTGTATAAAAGTGCCACATGTGATCATTTCTGCTATAACACCTTCTTTGAAAGCATGGGAACCGGAATAAGGCCGATTGACAATTTATAGGAGCAACCTCATATGAAAGACATGGTATTTCATTCCGTACTGGAACCCTGTGTAAAGTAATGTAAGGCTACCCATGAAGCTCAGTAACGAGTGACACTCACTTGCTCCTTTGGCTGGGGCGGTGATGTGTGAGGTGTGGAGTGGCTTCAGCCAGAAGACATACGCTGAAGATCACACAGAGGAGAGTCCAGAAGTTGGGTCCAGCAGCAGCAGCCTTTCCTGGCTGCAGCATCAGGATCATTTCAAAAAGGAAAGGCTGCCGAGAAACCTCCCACGAAGGTAACTTGTCCCGGAGTCTTTACAAGTTACACAGGGATCCCCCAAGCCTATTGCTCCCAGCAGTGAACGGGAGCCTCTGACTTCAGCTGCACAGCAAATGATGGAGGAATCCGGCTGGAGCAGTTTGCAGCATACACCAATAGATCCTTCAGACCCGAGGAGATCCAGCTGAAGTGCTCCTCCCTGTGCTTGGAGATCCCTCTCTTTCTCTCTCACACTCTGCTCTGCTTCATCCTTTCCACACCTCCTCCCCCCTGAGGTCCCACGTGACGTCATATCTCCTCCTAGATTAGCTAACTTCTTCTTCTCTCTTCCCCCTCCCAGGCTGGGATCCCTGCTCTACATTGTTTGGGGAGGAGTACATACTGTATGACTCCAGTCACCACTCAGTTGCTTCATGCATCTGATAAAATGAAGTAAAGTCCTTGATTTGTTTCCATTTAGGGCTGTGTTGGATATGGGGCACATGGTTCTCTGAGACTCCCTTGTTTGGGAAGTTTTGCCTGTGCTGTGTAGAATTTGGAAGCTAGTCTTACAGTTCCTGGAACTGAATTTAACAAACGTTAGTATGGCATATGACTTTCGCTGTAAATAAATGATCTTTCATATATATTGTTCTGCCAATAAAGTCATGCTACTAATGCGCTAAGAGAATTTAAAGCTGCAGTTCTAGCAATATCCTGCCTGTGTGTTTTTTTTTTAATAAATCAGTTCTGTTCTGTGAGAAAATACTTGTAGCATTTTTTTTAAAAAACAACTTTGAAAGACAATTTTTAATGTATTCTAATGTAACGAGCATTTGTGTTCCTATAGCAACCCTTTACAAAGGCACAACCTCTTCCTTTTCTGTAACAGGCTCTGGCACACCCCTTTGTTAGTCCTGCCCCCTCCCTAGCCGTGCAGGAGTACAATTGTATCTAGTTACTGACTGGTCACATGATCTTCCCCACAGAACTTTAGCAGCAGCAAAGGAGAGTAGCTCAGAATTATTTAATTAAACCTTATGCCTTATTCCATTGCACGTGTGTATTTAATGTTAAATATTCACAACTCATTTAAAAGCAAATGTGTATATAATCATACTGTAAACAATATGTATATTTAATTTGTGTATATGTGAATGTTTACAATTCGATGTGTGTGTTATTAAAATTATTAATAGCATGTTCTTGTATAGCTTTACAGAGACATTTTGCAGGCACAGGTGTGTGTGTGTGTGTGTGTGTGTGTGTGTGTGTGTGTGTGTGTGTGTGTGTGTGTGTGTGTGTGTGTGTGTGTGTGTGTGTGTGTGTGTGTGTGTGTGTGTGTGTGTGTGTGTCCAGAATCCCTATCTGTGCATTTTAAGTGAAACTTCTTTGTGTTTTGTCACAGAAATTGTATTTGTAATGGTGATGTTTTTAATTAAAAATAAAAACACAATTTTAGTGCCAAAACACAAAGAAGTTTGACTTAGAACGTGTTTTAGCTATTTGCACATCTATATTTATAGTAACTGAATTACGTGTGTGTGTGTGTGTGTCAGTCAGTGTGTGTATGTGTGTCAGTCAGTGTGTGTGTGTGTGTTTCTCTCTGTGTGGTGTCTGTGTGTTATTCTCCGTGATTCTCAAACAATCCAGGGGGAGCATGTAAGGGAAAAAAAGACAAAAGAACACACAATATAAGTGTAGATGTATAAAAAACTGAGATAAGGCACGTTGTGTATTCTTGGCTCGTATGTCCAGCCTACTCACAAAATGTAGATGAATAGAAAGCAGTTGCAAGAAGGGCTGCTACCCGTGTTGGATAAGTGTAGTTAGGAACCCCCCTCAAAGGCACAGTCAGCGATGAGATGAGGTATGGGAGAGATGGGAAAAAGCTACATAGCGTGATCAGGCTGATAAGTAAATTCTTTATGTAAAAATATATCAAATGTGCACTTACAATGTGCAAATGTAAAACAAGCATATATCACTTGATAAGTGAAAATGAAGAGTCACCGCACTGCTCACCACCTCCCCGGGGTTTTCAAACTTCCCCCACTCGTAAGGCCTCGGGCATGGTCAGCGCTTATGCACTGACCCGTGCTGAGCTGTGCTGCTGCTCGGCACTGAGCCCCTGCAGCCGCAATGAGAGCGGCTTTAGCAGGGGTTCGCGCACGCGTCAGCACGCTTGGGGAAGCGTGTGTCTGACGGAGTTTTGAAATTTCCCGCTTGCCGGAGCGCAGGGCCGGTCACGTGAGCGGTTCGCCCAATGAGGGCGAACCAGCTCCGTGACGTCACTGGCCCGCCCCCAGACCCGCCCCCGACACGCCCACGGACCGCGCGCTGTGTAAGGCCAGGGAAAGCACCGCTTTCCCTGAGCCTCAGCGCACCTCCGCACTGCTAGAACAACTATGTCCCAGGCCTAAGCTGTGATCGGAGCTTGTCCTTGCTCTCTTGCTCCCGTCGGAACGTGTGACGTCACGGCTGCAGGGCTGGTGAAGTACAGATCGCCCAGTTCAGAAACTGTCACCGTCTCCCATCCATACACATATATACACACACACAGTCACTGTCACTGTCACACACACACACACACACACACACACACACACACACACACACACACACTGTGTCTCCGATACATACACACACACACACACAGACACTGGAGTAAGAGAGGCAGCTTTGGATGTGAGTGACGGGGGGAGGGGAGGAAAAGCCAGCGATCTGAGCAGGAGGCTCCCTGCCTCCTCCTACCACCTGCCCCAGAGGCCAGTCAGCCGTGACCGACACTGCCCCATTCGCCGCAACCGCCACTGCCCCGTTCGCCGCAACCGCCACTGCCCCGCTCCCCCTCCCACCCCATGCGGGGAGCGCCGAGGGGGAAGGGAGTGTCGGGGGAGGGGGGAGGGAGCGCAGACACCCCTGGCGGGCGCACCTCCCGCCCAGGGCGGCCAGACCCGGGGGGCAGAGGGTGGGGATACCCCACCGCGAGCAGCCACCAGGAGAGATAGACAGACAGCAGGAGATGAGAAGTGAGTGGTTGCTTCTCCTCCTGCTGCGGATCGGGGATCGGGAGCGCGCACCTTCATTGGAACGCATATGAATATGCATATGCGTTTCAATGTATGAGGAAACAGAGAGGAAACAGGAGAGAGAGCATTACATCGCCCTGTATCAATTAACCTTCGCCAATCAATCACAGGAGAACGGATTGATCGGCAGCTTTGCTATTCACTGGGTAAGTTAGGATTACATTGATGCAGATATTGACGTTGAAAAAAAAACACTTTAAAAAATCACCAGCAAGAACTGCTGCTTTAAAACAATATTGCTGTAGTGCTCTCAGGAAAGACTGAATTAATAAGGGGACAATTCCCCATTTGAAAAGCGTTATTCAATATCTGCTGTATACCGTAAGAACAGAAAATGGATAAAGTCTATTACTTTCTTCATTTCTTTATATCAAAAATAAAGTGCAAGTTTGGGTAGTCAATTAAAAATAGTGGTACTCATTGCCCCTTTCCTATGATCACATTTTGTTCAATTTACATATATACATATATACACAGTGGTCGACAAATCACCCAAAAATCTATTCGCCGAACAAAAAAATCTACTCGCCACCTAGTCCCGCCCGCTTTAAAAAAAAATTGAATAAACTCCTAGTAAGAACAACATTCATTTTTGACATAAGTTTATTTATTGTATTACATTATACTACATTTAGTCCTTGTTGTGTGTGTGTGTGTGAGTGTGTGTGTGTGAGTGTGTGTGAGTGTGTGCGTGCGTGCAAATGTCGGATTTAGAAAAAAAGCCAGATGTGAATGAATAGTTCCCTGCACCCTTTAACCAGTGTCTGGATGCCCCCGCTTCACAATATCTAAAGCAGCAATCCCACCTGGGATCACCTGATCCGCAGTCCCTCAATGTCCAAGTACCCTCATTCCCGCAATGTTATACATTGGAGGGGAGGTGTTCCCTACCTGTTTTCTGGGTTTTGGGGTATTCCGATGTCTCCCGTGTGAAGCTTGAGTCAGATCTGGAAGAAAGCAGTATAGGTTATTTCGGTGTAGGTATAGGGCAGTTAAGATATATAGGGTAAGTAAGATATCCAGATCCAGAGAGTGAGACAGAGAGAGTGTGAGAGAGAGTGACAAACAGAGAGTGTGAAAGAGAGCGACAGACAGAGAGAGGGTGAGAGAGAGCGACAGACAGAGAGAGGGTGAGAGAGAGTGACAGAGAGAGTGTGAGCGAGAGCGAGACAGAGAGAGTGTAAGCGAGAGTGAGACAGAGAGTGTGAGTGAGACAGAGAGAGTGTGAGTGAGACAGAGAGAGTGTGAGCGAAACAGAGAGTGTGAGCGAGACAGACAGAGTGTGAGAGAGGGCGACAGAGAGAGTGAAAGAGAGGGCGACAGAGATTGAATGGGTGACTGGGTGGGGGGGTGACTGACTGGGTGACTGGGTGGGAGGGTGACTGGGTGGGGGCTGACTGGGTGGGTGACTGGTTGGGGGGACTGGGTGGGGGGACTGACAGGGTGACTGGGTGGCGGGTGACTGACTGAGTGACTGGGTGGGAGGACTGACTGGGTGACTGGGTGGGGGGACTGACTGGGTGACTGACTGGGTGACTGGGTAGGTGACTGGGTGGAGGGGTGACTGGATGGGGGGGTGACTGGGTGGGTGACTGACAGGGTCACTAACTGGGTGGGGGGACTGACTGGGTGACTGGGTGGGGGGGTACTTCTGGTGTCCTGCGCACACATACACAGTCACTCTCTCTCCCATAAACATACACACACACACACTCTCTCTCATATACACACACACACACACTCTCCCATACACACACTGCCAAGGGAGCGCCGGGGAACAGGGGAAGGAATACCCCCGCTACCACCTCCACTGCCCCGCACCACCACCCGCTCCCACCCTCCTCCGCCATTCTCCCGCCCCGCATGGGCAGCCAACAGAACGCCGGGGTGGGGGAGGGGGAAAGGAATACCCTCGCTACCACCTCTACTGCTCCCCCCTCCGTCATTCTCCCGCCCCGCGCGGGCTGCCAAGGGAGCGCCGGGGGGGGAAGGAATACCCCCGCTACCACCACCACCCGCTCCCCCTCGCGCGGGCAGCCAAGGGAGCGCCGGGGAAGGAATACCCCCGCTAGCCAGACACGGGACACAGGGACACTTACCCATGCAGAGAAGGGCGGCTTGACTGCTCAGCCCAAAAAAATCAGCTAGAGAGATTTTTTTTTTTTTTTTGAGCAGGGGATTTTTTTTTTTGCAGAGCAGGGGAAATCTAACTGGCCATGAGCCAATTTCGCGAGTGGGTTTGTCGAACACTGCATACACACACACACACACACACACACACACACACACACACACACACACACACACACACACACACACACACACACACACACACACACACACACACACACACACACACACACACACACACACACACACACACACACACACACACACACACACACACACACACACACACACACACACACGAAGAAAAATAACCAGTGATTAATTTAGAATGGTAAATGTATAACCAGTGGAGGAAATATACTAATTGGATTCACTGTAGGGAGAGGACAAACAGCTGAAATGCAATGAACTATAGGAAAGATGCAGCTCAAACAGCAATTTTCCAAATCGAAAAATAACAATAATACAAAAAAAGAAGAGTGCAAATAACCAATAGTAAATAAGACTAATTAAAAAAATGTGTATTGAGATATGATAAATACATAAACATGAATAGATAAAAACAATAATGATTAAAAAAACAAAAAGACACACCACAAGCTGATAATCAATAGAGGAGGAATCTGTTAGTAATAGACACAATAATCATGGGGACTGACTCAATGAGGGGGGATGGGACAGATGGTATTGTGATAATAATCACATTTTGTTCAATATATATTAAAAATACAGCATATACCCTTAAAGGAGCAGACCCCATGGAGATTGGGATCTGTCAAATATATTACATTGTGGAGCAGTTGTATTTATATTTTCAAAACCTTGGGATTTAATGTAACATTTATTGATAAAGGAAACAAATTATATATATATAAATTATATCAATAATTATAAATACATATTCTGTTAAACTAGATGATTCAAATACAAGAATACGACATTTTATATGAATCAGGAAGAGCAGTTGATATAGGCAAATGTAAACCAATAAATGCTAAGTGTGTATAACCATATATAAACAGACAACAAAAACCCAACAAACAAACAACATGTAAGACAAGGATAGGTGACCAAGGGTAAGGGAAATGGGAAGGACAGAAACACAAGGGATTGAAAAAAGGGAATATGCAAATATAAATGTAGCCCTGGCTGGTTTTGGGCTACAAGTCTGCCCTCCTCCTGACAGTAATCCTTAGTAAGGGTAGGTTTGCCATGAGTAATCATGGGTTTTCCCCACACCTGTGCAGCTCAGTGAGTCAGAGAAGGTAGTGCAATCAAGCCTGGTGTCCAATCAGGGGCAAGGGGCTGGTTCTTATTGAAACTGACTTAAGGAGCTGTACTTCCTCAATTTAGCCGGTTGCCTCTACCCCTGAGAGAGGCTAGTCTATCCAACCCAGTAGTGCAGGGCTCTGCTTACTGAGGCCCTCCCTGCGGGGAGTGGTGGAAGACTATTCCCCTTACCCTACCAGGTGGTAAGGGAAGAGCAAGGACTGCTCCTGGTGGCCAGTGGCTGGGAGTGAAGATCCAGGGACATCTTGAGGATGAAGACCTGTTGCTGAGAATTGATTTTGGTGTAAGCTGTAAACTGTCTTTGATTGCTGTGAGAGTAATAAGAATAAAGAACACCTGTTTTCACATACTTCTAGCCTGAGACTGAAATATATCAGGAAGAAGAGATAAGTTCTCCTGCAGAGATTTCTCCCCACATCTCTGGGGGCTGCAAGAGATGGAGGCGCTGTCGCCGTGAGTACAATTTGGGTATTGCCCCAGAAGCCTGTCCTGACCTCCCCTATAACACCAGGCGGGAGACGCAGGGCCACTGTTTATCAGCAGTTGTTTACCACACTACGATGAGTAACCAGCACAGTTTTCCCTATAATAGACCCTATATGAGATTGGGGGGGGGGGGGGAGAACAGGGTTACATAAAACCAAAAAATAAAATATAAAAATGCTGGAGGATCCGATCAGCTATCCACAGGAGCAACCATCTTCCTCAATACTTCTAGAAAACAAAATGGGACAGAGCGGACTCCACAGTGTGAATAAGTACCGGGTACCTCTGAGAATGTGCATCCACACAATGGTCCCCCGGCACAGAGGTTAGTGCTCTCCTGGTTACACAGCTCACCTCCGCAATCAGAGTAGGAGAGGTTCCTAACAGACTCCTAGCGATGAAACGCGTAGGGCTATTGCCATTGGACTGTCACGAGACTCCAGCTACAAACCGACAGTGGATCTATAGGATTTCCTTGTTTAGTTACAAAGTGCATGATCTATCAACCTTTTGTGAGTGGGCTGATTTTAGCTTGTAGATAAGAGAGAGAAATGGCAAAGCACAACCGGGATCATCCGAACAAGAAATTAGGAGGAAAGTGCGTTATCCATAAAAAAATTAATAGTCATGGAAGGAAAAAGGGCAAGGCATTACCCTACCAACATGTTTCGTGCTACACAGAGCACTTTATCAAGGCATACACATCCCATCATCATTAACATATTTAAAGACTAAGAAATAATTGGTTTACCAATCCTGAACCATATCTGGGATCCTCCCTGCAATCTGGGCAATGAGATTCTGGTGTGGGGTCATCAGAGCATACACACGCGCCCCTGCAGGCAGCCCCCGCCTCCCACACGCAATCCTGGGCCAGCAGGGATAGGAAAAAACACCCAGCTAAAACGCGCTTGCGCAGAGCGAGCAAAGGGCTTCCTTACCATGGTGACCATGGAGCGTGTCTCTGGGGCTGGGGAGCGCGCCGAACTCGCGTGCGCCCGTGTGCGCCATCCACCACATCATCCTGGTGCGTACGCACCACCAAGGAGGAGAGGGAAAGAAAGGGGAAACCCCTAAGCCCCTCCCTGTTGACGCGCGCCTGCCAGGACACACACAGGAGCCCCGGGTGAATGCGCTTGCGCAGTAGCAACCCGTGGACTCCCCGTGGTCCCCGCAGTGAGCGCGGCCTGAGGCAGGGGGGGGGGGGCGAAGTAACAGAAAAAGAACTAGAGAAAGAGGAGAAGGAGTGGGGGGGGGAGAGAGAAAAAGAGGGAAGAAGAAAGGAAAAAACAAAACTAAAGAGGAAAAGAAAAAAGAGAGGAAAAGAAAGAAAAGAAGGGAGGGTGGGGGGGGGAAAGAGGGAAACAATATGTGGGCTGCACAATAAGGGCATTAAAAACAAGAATTATGGAACATGTGCGACTCATAGAGGGGCGATCTTACTCATCCGGTGTCAAATCATTTTTCCAGCTGTAGCTCTGAAGGTGTGGGGGCTCTTTCCTTTTCAGGAATTGAACATGTACCACAGTCACCAGAGGCGGCAACAGGGTTAATGCTTTAGACCGCCGGGAACTTTTTTGAATATTTACAATGAAGACGAGAGGTCTGGTGGGATCAACGTGGACGCTGCAGCAGACTCGAGAGTTTTCTTACTTGCTACATGGTCATATCATTATTCCACAAAAGGATTAGGGTACTATTCATTGGGGTGATCATTAGCTTTTGGGTTCCTGGACAATTTGAGTGCATCTATGGTGGTTTACCAACTAGGATACCACACCCAGTACCCCCCTACAATCAAGAATATATCCCAGACCTCATATAGGATTCATTATCTTCATAATATTATCATTATAGCTGTATGCAGTTCTTAGCACCACGCATTATACTTCTGATTTTAGCTTGTGTATATTAATAATTACTTATATACACTATGGAGTCCGCACTTTCCAATTTGTGCATATATATATATACACAGTGTTCGACAAATACGCATAACCACACGCTCGTGGTGAGTGGATTTAGGTCGCTGGCGAGCCGTGCTGCGGCTCTGAATTCCCCTGCTCGCTACAATGTTTAATTTTTTTTTAATAAGTAATCCCCCTCCTTGATTGGGCTGACACGGGGAAGAGGGCTGGCTGGCAGTTCTGGGTTAGCCCCTTCCCCCGATCTCCTCCCCCCCTGCCCCTGATCTCCTCCCCTGACCCCCCTCCCTCCCCCGATCTCCTTCCACCCTGCCCCGATCTCCTCTTCCCCTGCCCCCCGATCTCCTCCCCCACTGCCCCCCGATCTCCTCCCCCCTGCCCCCGATCTCCTCCCCCCCTGCCCCCGATCTCCTCACCCCTGCCCCCCGATCCCCGCTTGCTGCCCGGGGCGGGAGGTAGGCTGGGGGGTCCCCGCTTGCTGCCCGGGGTGGGAGGTAGGCTGGGGGGGTCCCCGCTTGCTGCCCGGGAGGGAGGTAGGCTGAGGGGAGTCCCCACTTGCTGCCCGGGATGGACGCGGGGAAGAGGGCCAGCTGGCAGCTCTAGGTTAGCCCCTTCCCCCGATCTCCTCCCCCCCTGCCCCCGATCTCCTCCCCCCCGATCCCCGCTTGCTGCACGGGGCGGGAGGTAGGCTGGGGGGTCCCCGCCTTGCGGCCCAGGGCGGGAGGTAGGCTGAGGGTGGTCCCCGCTTGCTGCCTGGGTGGGAGGTAGGCTGAGGGGAGTCCCCGCTTGCTGCCCGGGACAGGAGGTAGGCTGGGGGGGTCTCCACTTGCCGCCCGGGGTGGGAGGTATGCTGGGGGGGTCCACGCTTGTTGCCCGGGGTGGGAGGTAGGCTGCTGCGGCAGCGGCAGCGGCAGTGTCCGCCTCTGGAGGGGGGGGGGCGGCGTCCGCTTCGGGGGGGGTGCTGTGGCGGCATCCGCTTCTGCTTTGGGAGGGGGTGCTGCGGCAGCGTCCGCCTCTGGGGGGGGGTGCTGCGGCGGTGTTCGACTCTGGAGGGCGGGCGGCGTCCACTTCGGGGGGGGGTGCTGCGGCGGCGTCCGCTTCTGCTTTGGGGTGCTGCGGCGGCCGCCTTTGGGGGGGGCCTGCGGCGTCCGCCTCGCGTCCCACAGGCAGGTGGAAGTGCTGCTGAGGAGGACAAGTGGGGAGAGGAGAGCCCCGGGCAGGTAATTACAGCGGGTAACCCGGGGAGATCAAAACCTCAGCACCTTACTCATGAGTGTCTGTGAGTGTGTGTGTCTGTGAGTGTGTGTGTCTGTGAGTGTGTCTGTGAGTGTGTGTGTGTGTCTGTGAGTGTGTGTCACTGAGAATTCCAGGAATGCACTTCTCAATGCATGGAGTTGTCATCCCCGTTCATTGATTAGGAGCATTCCTGGGGCTACAATTTATGAGATTAAAGAGACTATGCTCGGACAACGACATATTCCTTGCACGGTCAAGAGATATGTCTGATAGATTTTTAGCCAGGGGTTATTCTGCCAAAGATCTTCTAGCTGCTTTTACTGAAGCAGATACTATGGATAGAGAGGTTCTCATCCATAGAAAAAGGTCTTCAACCAATAGAGAGAGAATTAAATTGCCATATTCTAGCTCTACACAGAGTCCATTCTTTATTACAACATACAGTCAGCAATCTCAACAAATTTGCAATATAGTGTCTAAACATTGGCACACTCTCCTATTGGATGAGGACATTTGTACTATGGTCCAAGGTGGACCTAGATTTACTTACCGTAAAGCTAAAACATTAGCATTTCATCTATCACCTAGTCTTTTTGATTCCAGGTCCAGTTTCCCCAATATTAGAGGCATACCGAAGGGGTTTTTCAGTTGTGGTAATTGCTCTATGTGCCAATATGCATCTTGTGCCAAATTTATCACATATAATAACAATGTTAAAAAATATTATATCAAGAATTTTCTTAATTGTAATACAAGTATTGTTATCTATGTTCTTTGTTGTGGATGTGGTTATAGATATGTGGGTCGCACTATCAGACCACTCAAGACCAGAATAGCCGAACATGTTCATCTAATTAGAAAGGGGGATTTATTCCACCCAGTGCCAGACATTTCTCTCAATGCTCGAGGGGTGGTATTGATAATTTCTAATTTTCAGCTATAGAGCATATTTCTTGTCACCCTAGGGGTGGTGTGACAGGGTGAATGAGCTTCACCAGCCATATACCTGGCAAACCTATGTTTAGGCTTGCAGTGCAGCAGTGACGAGGTTAAGTTTCAGTTGAGAAGGGCTGCTTAATTAGTCTGACCCCAGCTGCATAATCAAGATGTTTTAAAACCCCCAGGCTGTACACACATGCAAGCTAGCTGGTCAGGAGACAGGACTGAAATACTGAAGAGATTACTGCTATAAGGTCTGTTTTTCAAAGTACATGTGTGATGAACGGTCTGTTTCCTGCATGCTGAAGAGAAGCTGCCTTGTTTTCTATGCTGAAGAGAAGCTATTTTTGTTTTTGTCTGCTGAAGAGAAGCTATTTTGTTTTTGTATGCTGAAGAGAAGCTATTTTATTTTTGTGTGCTGTATATTTTTAAGGCTCAATAAAGAAGCCTTATCAAGAGAACCCGCGTGTGTGGTTGCATGTACCCTGCAACATATGGTGTCAGAAGTGCCAGGATTTTGAGAGGCCCCTGCAGTTGAAGGGCCATACACACACTCAAAAATTAGAAAAATGGAAGAATTTTTAAAAGAGTTTCTGTGCCAGACAGCAGGGACTGTTAATGCAGGAGCAGACCAAACAGAGGGACTGTTAATGCAGGAGCAGGCCCAACTACTATTGCAGCAGCAAACCCAGCTCCTAACCCAGCAGCAAGCAGCACAGGATGAGCAGATGGCCAAGCTGCTGACCCAATTCCGGGGTCTGCCAGTCCAGAACTTGCAAACAAACCCCCGGTCCACCTGAGGAAAATGGCTCCGAATGAGGATCCAGAGGCTTTTCTACTGACATTTGAAAAGGTTGCCGAAGCTGAGGGCTGGGCTGCTGATCGCTGGGCAACTGCTTTGGCCCCGCTCCTCATAGGAGAAGCCCAGGCCTCATATCAGGGCCTCCCAGCAGATCAGGCAATGGACTACCAACAAGTAAAAGCCGCCATACTGGATAGCTTAGGTCTGACCCCAGAGACCTACCGGCAGCAGTTCCGGAACCTGAAGTATACCGCTAAGATGAGACCCCGGGTCCTCGCTCAGCGGTTATTGGACTTGTGTACTCGCTGGATACAACCCGAGGAGTGCACTAAGGAGGCAATTCTTGAGCAAGTGGTTTTGGAACAATTCCTACAGATAATACCCCGTTCCGCACGCTCGTGGGTAGAACGCCATGCTGCTGAAACCCTAGCTTTGGCGGTCCAACTCGTTGAGAACTTCCTTGGGGTCGAGGATCAGGCGAGTGCCCTGGAAACGATGGATCCAACTTCACCAGCACTTGCGGAGACCCGAAGAGGGAGATTGGAACAACGGGGAAGCTACGGCCCCTCCATGCGCAACCGCCAAGTGCCACAAAAGGAACAGTCCTTCCAACAAGGAAAAAGTCAAAACGCCGGGCACCGCCGAGACCCTCATCCCCTTCCTGATGTCGGCTTGTCGCCAAATGAGAGGAACTTCCGAGGACGTCCCCACAGGACCCACCAGATGCCTGGTCTCCAGTTTCCGGTCCAGCGGAGCGCTATTCACGGCCCCCTTCTGCGAGGGAACCCTCTCCATGTTCCACCTGCGGAGAACAAGGCCACCGGCATGTGGACTGTCCACAGATGGATTGTTCCTTCAGTAGGACCGTCGCCTCGGCCTTCACTGGAGAAAATTACAAGCCCTGGCTACTTCCAGCCCAGGTTGGGGGTAAAAACGTCCAGGCCCTTGTAGATTCGGGCTCTGGGAAAACTCTGGTCTTCCAGGAACTGTTACCGCCTAACGTGTGTTCTTTTGACTCCCCGTGGAGTATAGAATGTATACACGGCGATGTAAAGCGGTATCCGACGGCCAAAATCCGCCTACAGGTAAAAGGTCAGGAGGCCTACCTCAAAGTAGGAGTTGCTCCTTGGCTCCCTGCCCCCGTTGTGCTCGGCCGGGCCTGGCCTTTCTTTTCGGACCTAATGGCTCCAGTCTCTCACGAGGAGCCTTATTCTATGGCTCAGGAGAACCCTGGCAAACTGTTCCCCTTCTCGGCAGACCTTTTTCCCAGTAGACACTGGGTTCCAAAGACTCGGAAGCAAAGACGCTCTGACAAACAGGACTGGTTGCAGAAATCTGGTTCTCAAGGTGACCATTCTAGTAGCCAGAAGATACAAGTGATGGCTGGGGATAGACAGAGTGAGGGGGATATGGGCCCTGGAGATTTACCAGACCTATACCTCCCTGATTTTCGCCAGAGGCAAAGTGAAGATCCTGTCCTTGCTAGACAGTATGATAAGGTGGTAAAAATTGATGAGCAGATATTGAATGCACAGGGGGTGATAGTATTCCCCCATTTTGAATTATCAAATGATATCCTGTATAGGGTGAATATGCAGACACAAACAAGGGAGGTCACCAGACAGATATTGGTTCCCAAGGCGTTTGTTAAATCTGTGTTCACTCTAGCCCATACTGTCCCTTGGGGTGGTCACCTTGGCAGGGATAAAACATTGGGCCGTATTTCGTCCCGATTCTATTGGCCAGGGATGCATAGTGATATTGCTAAGTTATGTGCGGCATGTCTGGAGTGCCAGCTAACTAGTCCGAAGGGACAAAAACCAGCCCCTTTGGTTCCTCTACCCTTGGTGTCAGTTCCCTTTGAGAGGATTGGGGTAGACTTGGTAGGACCTCTAGAACATTCTGCAAAAGGACACAGGTTTATTCTTGTAATAGTTGACTATGCAACAAGATATTCTGAGGCGTTCCCCCTGAGAACAGCAATGGTGAAGCAAGTAGCCAACAAGTTGTTGGAGCTGTTCTCACGGGTTGGACTTCCCCAGGTTATGTTGACAGACCAAGGTACAAATTTTATGGCTAAACTGATGCAGGATGTCTTAAAATTACTAGAGGTCAAGTCGGTTCCGACATCGGTCTACCATCCACAGACTGACGGATTGGTGGAAAGATTTAACCAAACTCTAAAAGGGATGCTGAGGAAATTTGTAGATTCAGAGAAGAGAGCCTGGGATGAATTTCTCCCTTTTCTGCTGTTTGCAGTGCGGGAAGTTCCCCAGGCCTCCACGGGATTCTCTCCATTTGAACTGCTGTATGGCCGCCAACCCCGGGGTATCCTAGATCTCCTAAAGGAGTCCTGGGAGGAACAGCAGTCCCCTTCTAAGAATACCCTGCAATATGTATTGGACCTTAAGAAGCGCCTAGATGTGGTCGGCCATTTTGCTAGGGAGAATCTTAGATCAGCCCAGGGCAGTTAGGAGAGACAATTCAATCAAAATGCTCGTATGAGAGTGTTTCACCCAGGAGATCAGGTCATGTTGTTGTTACCCAGTTGTGAGAGCAAACTCCTAGCCAAATGGTAGGGCCCATTCGAAGTACTCCGCCGCACGGGTGATGTGGATTACAAGATCGCTCAACCAGGGTCCAGGAAGGGTAAACAAATTTACCATGTGAACTTGCTGAAACCATGGAAGATGCAGCGGTCTCTATTCATCCACCCGGTGGAGGAGGAAATGGACTTGGGTCCTCTGCCCCCACGGGAGAACATTGTGGGTGACGATAAAATCCCAATGGGTAGACAGTTGTCCTCTGAACAAAAAGGGGACTTGTTAGAAATAATTACACATTTCCATGATGTTTTTTCTGATTTGCCAGGGCAAACTAATTTAATTTCACATGTGATCGAGACAGCACCTGGGATAAAAGTACGTTCCCGTCCTTATAGGTTGCCTGAAAGTCGTAGGGCCCTGGTAGAGAAGGAGGTACAAGAAATGTTACACATAGAAGTGATTCAAGAATCATGCAGTGAGTGGTGTAGTCCACTAGTTATGGTCCCTAAACCCGATGGGAAGGTAAGATTTTGTGTGGACC
Source organism: Ascaphus truei (assembly GCF_040206685.1). Classification (NCBI taxonomy): domain Eukaryota; kingdom Metazoa; phylum Chordata; class Amphibia; order Anura; family Ascaphidae; genus Ascaphus; species Ascaphus truei. The sequence goes on along the minus strand of NC_134484.1, from coordinate 137,749,724 downwards.
TCCGAAAAGTCAATGCGGTATCCAAGTTTGACGCATATCCGATGCCAAGGGTGGACGAGTTAATTGACGCCCTTGGTAATGCGGAATATATATCCACGCTGGACTTTAACAAAAGGATACTGCAAATACCTTTAGAGGAAAAGTCCAAGTGCAAAACAGCCTTTGCCACTCCCATGGGTTTATACCAGTTTGTGACAATGCCATTTGGACTGCATGGAGCCCCAGCCACATTTCAGAGACTCATGGATAAAGTGCTGAGACCCCATAGGGCTTATGCCGCAGCCTACCTAGATGACATTGTCATTTATAGTAAACACTGGCGGGCCCATCTAAATAGGCTGAAAGCAGTCCTCAAATCTCTAAGAGAGGCAGGGCTCACAGCCAACCCTAAGAAATGTGCCTTAGGAAAGGCGGAAACCAAATACTTAGGGTATGCAGTGGGAGGTGGAAAAGTAAGGCCACTAGCCGACAAGGTAGTTGCCCTGAAAGAAGTTCCGACCCCCCAAACAAAAACGCAGGTACGCTCTCTGCTGTGTTTAGCAGGGTACTATCGGCGGTTCATCCCAACTACTCAGAAGTTCAGCCCCATTAATGGACCTCACAAAAAAGTGTGCCCCTACACAAGTGGTATGGTCAAGGGAGTGTCAGAGAGCCTTTGAGGACATAAAAAGGTGTCTATCAGAGGGTCCCGTCCTTAGGAGCCCAGACTTCAACAGGCCTTTTGTAGTGCAAACCGATGCATCAGAGATAGGGCTAGGGGCAGTGTTGTCACAACAGTTTGAGGGAGTGGAACATTCGATCCTTTTTCTGAGTAGGAAATTGTTCCCGAGGGAAAAAAACTACTCAGTGATTGAGAAGGAGTGCCTCGCAGTAAAGTGGGCAATCGAGGCTTTGAGGCATTACCTGGCAGGAGTCCATTTTACTCTGGTGACAGACCATGCTCCATTGAAGTCGTTAAATAGTATGAAGGACTCCAATGCTAGATTGACCAGGTGGTATATGGCCCTCCAACCCTTCTCATTTGAGATTCAGCACAGGTGTGGAAAAGAAAATGCAAATGCTGACTTCTTTTCTAGAGAAGGGGTGGATGGTCGGGCTTCAGCCGTGCGTGGCCCCAGCCACACACTAACAGGGGAGGAATGTGACAGGGTGAATGAGAGTCACCAGACATATACCTGGCAAACCTATGTTTAGGCTTGCAGTGCAGCAGTGACGAGGTTAAGTTTCAGTTGAGAAGGGCTGCTTAATTAGTCTGACTCCAGCTGCATAATCAAGGTGTTTTAAAACCCCCAGGCTGTACACACATGCAAGCTAGCTGGTCAGGAGACAGGACTGAAATACTGAAGAGATTATTGCTATAAGGTCTGTTTTTCAAAGTACATGTGTGATGAATGGTCTGTGTCCTGCATGCTGAAGAGAAGCTGCCTTGTTTTCTATGCTGAAGAGAAGCTATTTTGTTTTTGTCTGCTGAAGAGAAGCTATTTTGTTTTTGTATGCTGAAGAGAAGCTATTTTGTTTTTGTGTGCTGTATGTTTTTAAGGCTCAATAAAGAAGCCTTATCAAGAGAACCCGCGTGTGTGGTTGCATGTACCCTGCAACAGGTGGCAATAGAGAAAATGTTATTAACAAAAAAGAGATGTACTGGATATACACTCTCGACACTCTCCACCCACACGGCATGAACTCTGATTGGGAGTTAAAACACTTCCTCCAGAGTTGAGTGGGTTGTTAAGAGAGTGCCAGGAGTGTATTATCCTGTATTAGTTACTATTTACTTTGGTTCATTCAATATGTACATATATATGTATATATTTTTAACATAATTTATACATATATTCTAGTTACCTTTTTAGGTTTCTTTATGGACACATATATATTTATATATATATATATATATATATATATATATATATATATATATATATATTTTTTTTTTCAATCTGTTCTGGTCTTTTTTGCTTTTTTGCTTTTCTACATTTTTTGATTTCTATTAAGCTAATGTCTTTTTTCATTACAATAACTTTATTTATTATTAATGCTTGAAATCACATTTTTCGTTGTTTTTAATGATTTGTTTAATTTATGTTACATATTAAGTTTTTAGTGCGTATTGTTTTTCTTACATACCAACATTCCTATCTAGAGTAATTTGGTCCAGCCCTTTGGGCTTGGTCTGATTTGATTTAATTACTATCTGCTGAGGTGGTTTGCTCGGTCCAATCATATTGAGGCTACCTCTATTTAGGTCTGCTGGTATGTTAGGATGTTAGGATTTTTACTCTTTGATAAAGTCCCATGTCGGGATGAAACGCGTCAGAGTGTTCCTGTCTGTGATGTCCAGCATTTTGTCTCAATAAAGCTGATTTTATTCCGTTAAACTTGGCTTGGCTGAAGGGAGCAGTGAACATCCATTACTTTGCTCTATACTCATGTCTCTTTTAGCATCAGAATCTCTTTCTCCAACTTCATCTTTATAGCAAATCGTAATATTGCAACAGCATTGAAGATACGCATATAGGAACGCACAGCTTACTTGGTTAGGAGGTAGGATTGATATCCCGACTGAACCACTCTAGCAGCTTCTCCCACGTCCGGGTAGCATCTTTGTTGCTGTCCTTCTGTATTTCTTTTTCCACTGAGTGCGGCTGCTAGTTCAACATCTTTGGAGATGAGTCGCGATTCCATGTCTGTCAGCTGTTTCAGAACAAAGTTTAACTCCGTTTCCTTTTCCCTATTCTTGACCTGCAGCTGCCGGTGCTCCCCGACGTCATTTGACGCTGGAGAGGAGGTAAGGGAGGGGTGTGGGGGGCCGTGAGCAGCAAGGAAAGCAGGAAGTGGGGCGCACGCTGGAAAGATTGTGCAGCGCTGCTATAAGCTCAACATGAGCCATATACAGTTACAATGGGAAAATTATAACATTAACTGGTTACACAGAAACCCAAGGCTGGGTTCGTCCTCCCATGGAGGAACATTAACCCCTGCATCAAGGTATCTTGTTTTACTGGCTGACGAAGCATGCAGGTTTTATTGTGGGTGCCATGCCACCCTTGCTGTCACAGTCATGACTGACAATGGAAGCTCAATTCTGCACCCTGTGATGATCAGGAAAAGCGACAGAGTGTCACAGACAAAGCCTGGCATACCCCACCTCTTCATGCTCTGGACATGCACCAGGCTCAAACTCGCTGGTGGTAAACCATAGTGGCATACTGAGCCCTGGAAATCCTCTTGGTGACCCTGATAATGAGCTATTCTTCCTGACTTTCCAGCTCTTTTTCCAACTCCTCTAAATGCTGCCGATGGAAGGTTGCAGAAATTGGAATATACCGTATTATCTTGCTGCAAGAGACCTAAAATTGGAATGTGCTGGTAAATCCGTATGGAATGTAATAGGTGAAACAATCTACTATCATCAAGTTAATATGTGATCATTGTGGAAAGTGATCGAGAACAGATGCAGACTATTAACATAATACACACTATGTTTCTTAGTATGTATGAACTGATGTGGAAACCGGACAGTGTGCACTCTTCCTCTAAACTATATGACAGCTGTTGTTTAACATCTTGGTATGCATTGACATAGGCGTGGGAATGCAAGGATTGTGAATTATTTCACCATCACAGAGGGTGTCTCATTGATTCAGAGGTCCCACATAATTAAGCTGTTTCTCTGGTGTAGGTCTTTTATCTATATATTTTAAAAAAATAAAAAAAATACTTTGGATGCTCATGCCTTGGTTAATGATCCTTCATAGTTTAAAGCCTAAAAGTCTGAAAACTAAAATGAATTGGTGTAAAAAATATGGTGGGGTTATTTGGATTCTTTGGCTCTTGTGCTGCCCTACAATCTTTGTCTTATTCCCAATATCAATTTAGAGGAGCATTTCCTTTATAAAATAAATAAATAAACGGTGTCCAGAGCTGAAACAGCATTAATTTAAATTCAGGGGACCCCTTACTTCTCGAGACACTTACCCCCCCCTGTAGGTCATGCCAGTATGTTTAAAAGTCTCATGTTACGCGGGCCAATAGGAAACCCCGACAGATGACGTTACTGCATCCTATTGGCCCACTTAATGCAGCACTTTTAAACAGCCATATTGCGTGCCCAGCTGGGGCTGTGACTGGCATGACCTACAGAGGGAAGAATCTCGGGAAGCAGAGGGTGCCCAGAACTGAAATGTATGCGGTTCAGCTCCAGAAACCCTCTGCTTCCTATAAAATACAAAAAAAACCTAGGAGGAAATGCCTCTTTAAATAGATCTACTTACAGTTATCATCTTCAAGAATAGCATCGCAATCCATTCTTCCTGGCATTTAAAGTTACGGTTATATTATGATACAGTCTTACCCGTAAAGCAATTCCTTCTTCCTTTAAATATTCAAGATAAAAAAAAGCATAGATTTTTTTTCTTCATGTTCTGTGTTTTATATAGCAAATACTGGCAACCATTTGAATCCATCCTCCATTTTTCCTTTTCCTACCCCAGGATTGTAAAATGACTTGAAGATATCAACGAGAGGATTGAAAATAGAGAAGTTTAAAAAAATAAAATAAATGGTAACAAAAAAATATCAAACCGTATAGATTGCTGCTCAGCCTATGTCTGCCAGAGAAGCCAGCAACAGATTGCAATGCCATGCATTGCAGCTCCATCTAGTACCAAAAGGGTTACATATAATGTCTTTTCCTGGCCATTTATATAACCAGTGAAAAACATTTTAACATGTTGTTTTTCTGCTTTGCTATGTACAATAAGCAGCAGCCTGGTATGTAACTGTTTTATTGTTTCTTCATTATAGCATTGTTTTTGTCTGTGTGCTTGTGAAGAAAGCTGAAAAAGCAATGTCCAAACCAGGAGAAACATGTATATATATTTTTTCTGCCCTAAAAACTGCATGCAATCAAAATATAGAAGATATTGAAGTCATAGTCACAATATCTGCTTGCCTAGCTGTTTTGATTCACAAGTTCGGTCAAGATGAAAAAGGATAGTTGGCTCTCAGAGCAGAAATGAACTAATAACAGCAGACAGCAAGCCTCCACTTTGTATAGTATCCTTTGTGTTTGATTAACACAAGCATTGTCCAGCAGATTTATGACAATTGCTAAATGATTTAGGGATTTCAGTTGCCTATTCATTTCCTAGGAAATACCCAGCTGTTGTAGTCAGTCCAAAACTAACCATTCACTTGTCCACCTGAGGCCAATGTAGTCTGTTGCTCCATTTCCCGGTATTCTTCCAGTGCTCAACTCGTCATAAACTCACTTCCAGTTGCCGGCAGAATTTAGCACTAGATGACAGTGTGTCCTATTTTCTATTTTATTGTTTGAAGGAAATGTCCTTCATTAAAATTAGAACATTTTGTCTCTATCTTAAAAACAGCTGACGTTACCCTAACAAGATCATCTAATTACTGTAGTTAAGTCAATGTGACTAATATATAAAATAACATTTTTAATAGTAGCGTGGGCCATATCAATGTTTATAGCGACACTTTTTTTGCTTTCTACTTTGGGAGTACAAACTAATTTGTGTACCAACTGCTGTAGACAAACAAGTAGAAACAGAATTAGGACAGAGTTTGAGAAGACTATCCTCAGGGAACCTCAGCCCAGACCATGGTTTGGGGAAAACAATCCACGCATTGACATATAAGATAAGTGCATACATGTGGACCTGGCAATTCAGCGGTTATTTATACAATCGGTACAGTATGGCTGCTGTTCTCTGGTGAGACAGTTGAGTAACACTGGAACAGTTTCTCAGACGCATAATTGATGACATTTGGGAATTTGCAATTATTTATGGTACAACTTCCCTAAAGTCTATATGTAGAACACCCTGCTGATGGAAATTGGTTTTCTTTGCAGAACAAATAGTATATTATTGACTCCTGGTATACAACTGAAGATGTATTTAAAATCTTTTGTGCTGTAGGGGGAAGTGAATGGTTTGAAAGAGGAGTGCTTCATAATGCACAGAGATAAATAAGACCAGGGGCGGCCAACTCCAGCCCTGAAGGGCCACTCACAGGTCAGGTTTTAAGGATATCCCTGCTTCAGCACAGGTGGTTCAATCAGTGGCTCAGTCAATGACCGAGCCACCCGTGCCTAAGCAGGTTTAGCCTTAAAACCTGACCTGTTGGTGACCCTTGAGGACTGGAGTTGGATTCTCCTGCCTTAGACCATTCATATTACAAACAATTATTCTAGATGGTTTTTGTTAAATAAGTGCATCTTTTAACTGCTATTATAGTGCTATCCCATACTTACATGTGCATGGCTGGAAAATAAGGAGAGTAAACATTTAATCACAAAGCCGAGCCTCTGACTTCGGCACGCGCTGGACCTCTGACATCGGTGCGCGACGGAAGTTGGGCCCAGCTTCTGGCGCACACCGGCATGAGAGAGAGGCCCGGAGTGCGCCGGTATCAAAGGCTCGGCAAGGGACAGTGTCACGGTCAGTGAGGGAGGCCCGCAGCTGGGGAGAGCCGTATCAGGCAGAACGAGAGGACCAGCAACCGGGCAAAGAAATCGTCTCTCCCCAGCTGCAGACCTCCCTCACTGTTCCACGTAGGGCTATGATGTTATAGCATGCAGGGGAGTGGGACCCACACAGCTGGGCAGTGCGCGGCATCAGAGGACCGTGACAATCTCCAAGTCTGTATTTTGTATTTATTTGGGGCGTGGGGTTTTTTGTGTATATATTTGGGGGGTGGGTTTTTTTTGTGTATGTATTTGGGGAGTGAGGATTTTTTTTGTGTTTGGGAGGCGGAGGGGGGTTTGTATGTATTTGGGGATTGTATGTATTTAGGGGCTGGGGAATTGTATGTTTTTGGGGTGTGTTTTTTTCTGTATTTGTGGGTGGTTGTACAGTATGTATTTGGAGGGGTTGTATGTATTTGGGTGGGGGAGATTGTATATATTTGGGGGGTGGGAATTTTTTATGTATGTATTTGGGGGGTATGTACTTTTTTCTGTATTTGGGGGGTGGGGGTGCTGTATCTTCGGGTGGGCGTGTGCGGGGGTAGGGGTTTTGTATGTATTTGGGGATGAGGTTTATTGGTATGTATTTTGTTGGGGGTGGTAATTATTGTGGGGGGAGATTGCGTGTGTGTGGTCAGGGTGGGAAGGCAATGAGTGTGAGGATGGGGGATTGAGGGAGCAGGATTGAGTGAGAGTGGGGTAATTGATGGGGGGTGAGAGTGAGAGGAGAGATGGGGTATAAGAGAGGGGGGGAGTGAGTGAGAGAATGGAGGTAAGAGTGAGATGGGGGGGGGAGAAATACATGGGAGGGGGGGGGAGAAATACATGGGAAGAGGGGGGAAACAGAGAAGGGGGTGTGTAGATGGACGTTCACAGAGGTACACAATTGGAGTCGTTATAATGTGAAATTATAATAGGCTTTATTGTGCCTTTTCCTTTTCATCAGGAAATTATCCAAACACAGGGGGGAACAAAGCTTCAATTCACTTGGGAGTATTTCTAGTGAAATCCTTGCAATTAGTTCACATCTCCATTAGTTAAGCATTTCTCCCATCCCAAACACATAGCATGAAAATAAGCAGATATAAGCAGTCTCTTAATAATGAAAGTCTTATCTGTTTATCAGCTGTAGAGTAAGCTTCTCTGCTCTCCTGGAACCGCACCCGTGCGTGCACAGAAAAATATCAGCATCCAGGTTTAGAAGTCTTATTGGGTGTCTTGCAATCAGCTCTGCTGTGTGGCTGGCAGAACTCAAGACATTGTGGTGTCTCCAAAGGTCAGCTCTCAGTCAGAGCTAAGGAGTCAGTCACTTCCTGTCTCAAAGGCCGGCTTTTTGTAAACAATCTAATCAGGCAGGTGGTGTTTAGTAATTAACTACCACACTGCTAGATTAAAGGAACATTACTGAACAGGGATAAGTCCCCTGTTACAGGGTGTAAAATGGAAGGAGCTCGCAAGACCGCAGACATGGGGGTGCCCGGTCATAACTCTACTCCTGGGCCCACGGGAAATCTGTCTGCGGCCCTGCTTATTACTATTCTTATCTCTCTACCAGTAGAAAATCACCCTGGATAGGGGGAAAGATGGCGGTGCACAGCGTGCCAGCAGGTGCCTCATGTGTTCCGGAAGCAGGAAGTAAAACGGAAGCTGGATGACGATTTCCAGTACAAAAATTTAATGAACAACAATGAAAATTTAATGAACAGCAAAGACATCAATAAAAAGATATTATATTTTTTTAATCGTTTGTTATCAATTATTACTTTGTTACAATTACTGTTTTCATGATTATTACTTTTTCATTATCAGTAATACATACTGTTGCTCGTGAATCCCCTTTTAATTTAATGTTGAATAAAGTTTTTTTAGGCTATCCGGTCGTCATATAGTAATAAAGTTGTGTAGGATTCAATTGAGCATTTTAACAATAGACGAAATGATCGATAAAGTTTTGTTGACAAATAAAGTTTTGTTTATACTCAAATGACGCACTTACGTCACCAGTCCAGGCCACGCATGGCGCGTCACTCGTGACGCGCTCCCTGCGACGGATGGATGGCGGCAAATGGCGGGAAATTAGAGAATATTAGGTAAGTTAGCAATAGGCATCACTATGCACCTTGAGAAAGAGCTACCAGCTCGAAACATGTTGGTGGGGGCCTGAGGGCTCCGTTTTTTGTATTTTTGCACTGATCCATTAAACAATACATTTTTACCTGGGTCCCACTCTCCCAAGCAGTTTATTTATCTTCAGCTGTGCTCCATCTCTCCTTTTCTTGGAGATCAATAAAAAGAAAAAATCATCTTGGTAAGGAACTCTGACGCGTTTCATGCATCTACTACTCTTTGACAAAGTGCAGTAGATGCACGAAACGCGTCAGAGTTCCTTCCCAAGAAGGACCGCATTTACAAGGGTCGTGAGTAACATGTCTGTGACACTGTTCCTTATCTCTATGGTCTAGCTCTAAGGGTTGCTGTTGGAGTTATTATTTAGATAGGGGTCAGGGTCCCTGGTTTATTTAGGTTCCCTTGACATCCCTTTTCTATGTGTTACCCACACCCCTAACAATGAGCATAATTGACCTTATTACAGCTTTACTCTATACATTTACCTGGATCCTCCAACAATGGTGCAATTGAAATGATGATCATGCTATACAGCTATTAAATATTTCTAAGGAGAAGCAAATTATTTAACTTTGAGCACTGGCAGAGAAGATTCTTCTCTATCCACCTCTACATTATCTCTCTACCAGCAGCTTCATTAGTCTTAATACTTTCATTTGCAGCCCCTTTAGTTTCTTTCAGTCCTCTTTTACAACACTGTGCCTTTTTCATGTTAAAGCCTTTCCATCACTTTGTTCCCTAAATCTTTCATGATTCTTTCTCCATGGCAGTGCTGCATAGCAAAAAAATAAAATGCAATATAACTTAACCAACGGCCAAGGCATGCACTGACATACTTAGGTTACGGCCTCAGTGCCTGCGCTGCACGCGCGTCTGCCAGGCTGGCGGAGCGTGAAACTGAGCTCCCTGGTCTGCAGAGAGCTGCAGGGGGAAATACAGAGGGGAGGAGTGATGGGGCGTGGCCATGATGTCACCCGGCAGGTTCGCCCTCATTGGCTGAACCGCCGTGGGGAGGCGTGGCCTAGCGCTCTGTTGCTAGGTCTCATCTCGATTTTCCAGTCTCCTGGAAAAAAGCACCACGCAGCATGGCGGTCGCCCCTCGCAGCTGGCCCAGCCCCACTGAGGGGCGGCTCTTGTCCCCGCAGCGCCTGCCACAGCGGGCGCTGCAGTAGCCAGCGGGGAACCAAGCCGTACACAACATTAGCAAGCTCAAAACCCAAACCCTCATAATATAACACATAAAGGGAACAAGCGCTCCAGACATGAATAACAATAGGGAAGGGAGTCCCTGTCCCAAAGAGCTTACAATCTGAGTGGTAAGTAGGGAGAACTCAGAGACAGAAGGATGGTGTTATGGTAAGTCTGCAAGGGGCCACGGTCAGCATCAGCCAGCAGAGATAAGCCAGCAGAGATACCCACATGCTTCGTTAAAGAGGTGTGTTTTTAGACATGTCCTAAAGTATAGTCTAGTATAGTCCTATAGTATTTTAGTGGGACTCTCCAACTCTGGGAATTATTTTAGCTTCCTTTAGCCCCTGATTTGTGTAAGTATGAGCAGCCCGCCTCTTCTCCTGCTTAGAGAGATCTGCAGTGGGGTAACGCACCCAATCCAGTGTTATTGACTTTGAATGGCAGTTAACGGGGGATCAGGTTCATTAACCCTTAGTGGACCTTGATCACCACCTTAATTGTCAGATAGGGAGGGAGCATGAAAAATGATGATGCTAACCTTATTATTCTCAATATAGAGGCAGGGCCACGGTGAAGGAAAAGGGCGATAGACAAACACTTGGCTTTTTAGAGCTCAACACTGAAAAGACAGATAAAAAGAAAACATTGAATTACTTATTTATCTTCAGGATTTTCTTTTTGAAAAATATAATTATGTTTATGCTCATAGACAAAGATTATATTATAATAAGTACTTGGTTCTTATAGTTAAAGGTCCCAATACGAACCCCTTTAATGCTAGAGTCCAGCTCGCCCCTCTGATATTTAAGGGTTTAAAAGTGTGATTAAGCATGGGTGCTGGGGCTACCAATGTGCTCCCTGGGTGAGCACTGGAACGAGTTTACCAGCACACTGTGCAATGATTTTCTAAACAAATTGTATTGTGCAATTGGAGCACTTCGGTATAATTATGTGAAAATGTACTTTATGTTAAAGTGTGTGTTTCTTCTTTATATTCATATAAGAAGATTTGGTTCTGCTTTGTATTTAAGAAACGTGAGATTAGTTCTCTGAGGATATCATACCTCTCTTATGATTCACTAAAAGCTGATTATTATGGGTTTGCAGGGCTTCCGACATGGGGGGACATCTGGGACTGCTTTCCCGGGCCCGTCACGTGTCAGTAAAAAAACAGCTGACATGCTAGCTTAATTGTAGCCTAGTTACTAGAGCCAATCAGGGCTTTCCTAACGAGCAGGGCCTAGCTGATATAAGCAACTGTACAGGCGGGAAAAACGTGAAAAGTGTGTGTGTGTTCCCCACAGGACCTTCCTGCATCCTCCTCTGGTGGTAGCTCCAAGGCCCCCAGCAGGCCCCCCCTCCATGGGCCATCAGCAGCCCCTCCAAGGTACCCCATGCGCCATCTGATGGCCCCTTCGGGGGCCAGAAGCAGCCCCTCCAAGGTCCCCTGCCGGGATGTGTGAAGGCCCCTTTGCGGGCCTTCAGCAGTTCCTCCAAGGCCCCCCGCCGGCCATTGCAGATTCCTCCTTGAACCTCCAGGCTCTAGCCCTCAAGGTTATCAAACCCTGGCTCCTAGTCCTATACCCCTTACACTCATCAGCCTATACCTTCCCCCCAGGCCCTTACCCCCTCCTATCCCAGGCCATACCTTATCCCCCTCAGACTCATACTTGAACCCCCCCAGGCTCATAGCTTACGCCCACCCACCCAGGCCCATACCTTACCTTGCAACCCGCCCCCCCGCCCAGGGCCAAACCTTACCCTGCACCCCCCTACCCCTCTCGATACTTACATTTGTCCAGGGCTCCAAGATTTCTGCTGGTGGCCCAACGGGCATGTTCTGTATATCATAGTCAGGCTATGCGGCAATCATTGGTGTACTGCACACAGGGCCGCCAACAGATTTCCCTGGGCCCAGGACTAGAGTCTCGACTGGCTGCTGCGAGCCCCTCTGCCACACCAGGCATCCTACCAAGGCTGCCTCTCTCTCCCGCCATTCAGCGCAGGAAGCTGGATCTGCCCGGATGTTGGCTCAACATCCGGCGCACACCGGCAGTAGAGAGGTGCCTAGTGTGGGAGAGAGGCAGGCCTGGCAGGAGGCCCAGCATAGGAGGAAGGCCCGCAGTAGTTGGGGGGAGCTGGGGTCTGGAAGCAATCAATCAGAGGTCCGGCAGCTGGACGCAGACATTGGCCCTGTCGGCGATCCTTACTGCTCATGCTCAGTGAAGAAGCTCATGGCATGTTCTAAAATGGTGTGAAGGTGCAGCTATGTTCTGTCCTGACAGACCCAGGGAGATGCAGTTTGCAGAAGCCATTGAAGAAGCTGCCAAGGGAAACTAGCTAGGTGTAGGACCCATCAATAACTCCTGATCCAGGACTTCATATTAAAGTAAATTACAACCAACAGCACATAAAAATAGTGCTGCATTCCATAGTATTGTAACAAGGACTCTGGACTCTGTATTCTGTTTATGTTGCATTGTCATTGCTAGTTAAATATCGATTTACTTTTTTACAGAACCAAGTTTCAGAAAAACTAGTATGAGTATTTACTTCTACACATTTCTCCTTTGTCATATTTAAAGCGGAAGCATAATTTAATTGTTATTAGAACCATAAGCCTATATTCATTTTTTTTATACGTCATTCTTTGTACTGTATTAAAGTCGTCATTCTTTTTTCTGCAGTTAATTACTTTTACACATACAGATGTACATATGTCCTTTTCTAAAAGAACCCCAGTAGAATGAGTTTTTGTGCATGACTAATTATACCCGTTACACAATTATTTCCTATTGACGTCTGAGGAAAAGAGAAAACATTTTCACAATCAGTCATTTTACAATGTATGAAAATAGATGAAAATGTAGAGACCTTGTGGATAGAAATTAGCAGTGGAGGTAAAAGTGCAAAGAAAATGTTTGTAGGGATAATACATCAAATATCTGTGAGATAGATGAAGCCAAAATACCTTTGCAAATGGAGAAGGCATCAAAACTTCAGGGCAGAACTCTCCCTCTTCCCACCAATAATCCATCACATCACCTGCTTCCAGTAGGAATTGCATGCGGTGCATGTATGGCACATATCCCTGGAATCTAGGGTGCTACCAAGGCAAAAGCTTAGTAGGTGCTTCTTTGACAGATCCCGCCCAAGAAGTAGTATGGGCCGAAAAACCTGATGCGTCAGACGTTACAGACATTGCGTAATGACTACCCCCTGAAGTAACACTACATGCATTCTCATCATCAACATTAGGAAGATGGATAGGAAAAAGCAGGCACCAGCAGTACAATACCAAAAAATAAAAGAACATCCAGAGAGCGTGTGCCCATTAAAAAGAATAATTTAATTGATTTCAGCAAAAAACAACCACATTATGGGGTACAGAGCCCCCCACCAACGCATTGTGGTTGTTTTTTGCAGAAATCCATTAAATTATTCTTTTTAATGGGCACACGCTCTCTGGATGTTCTTTTATTTTTTGGTTTTGTACTGCTGGTGCCTGCTTTTTCCTATCCATCTTCCTGGTTAGTACATTGAAGAATCGGAAGCACACCCCCTGCTGTGGACATAGTCTGGATATTCTGGATCAAGCCCTCCACAAATGAGTGAGTTACCATATCTCCATTCCGATATATTATGTTGGAGCACTTAACTGTGAGGTCCCTTACTACAGTGCCTGTGGGGACCCTAGTCCACTAATCGGTTTATTATGGAGCTTTGATTGTTTAACACATTTGGGACACAATTTGTGTTTATCCACTGGGGAGTATACAGTTGCAGGAATCTTCAATCAAGTTTATTTTCAAGATAATAGGCTGTTTTTGGAGCACCACACACCTTCCATATATTTTTCATCATCAACATTAGTAACATTTTCACCGAAGTCCAAATCCTTCCAGTCTTTGGAAGGCTTCAGAGTCTGTGAGGCCCGTTGAGCCCTCTTTTTAGAGTAGTACTCTGTAGAAGCTCTGTTGGCCTCTCCTGGTGGAACACCAGCTCGGCGAGATCCAGTGGGTACAGTCTTTACCATAGAACTCACAGAAGAGGTGACACTAATCGATGAGTATGGGGCCTTAAAGTCCTTAAAGTCTCGTTCAGAGTCCTTAATATTGGGCCCACCCTGACTAGACACCAGAGCCATGCTAACTACGTGAGGCTCTTTTACAATCTTGGGCATAGGCCTATGGGCCATTAGGTATGAACCGCATTTTTGTGGCTGCGGCTCGTTCGCGGTCAGCGCATTCGCAAAACGCAAATAAATGCCGGGGATTTTCCCTTTGTTTCTCACGGCCACAGTGACAGTATGTCTGGTTACATCTGTATGTGAACTTGTTAATGGGCTGGCGCAAAAAAAATGTTTTTTTTTTAATCTTGAGTGAATCTGTGGTACAGAGCAACTATATTATTTTTATTTTAAATAGCAATATTTCTTTGCTAAATAAATTCATTTTATTTTAAATATCAATGATTTAAATTAAAAACTAACTGTTCGTATCTCATGCGTTGACTTTATGGATTTCTCCTTTAAAAGTTTGGGTGGTCAAATACTCCTGTTTTGACTGGTTAATAGTCGTCATCCTGTCCCTCTCATTAGTGGGATTCCAGTGAAACAGTTTTTGCAGGCGTACAAGAACTATTACACTGAGAGGATTTTGAAAGTGAAGCTCAGTTCTTGGGAGATACATTTTCCTCGAAGGGTTTTGGTCATTGATAGGGGGGAGAAAGCCTATTGGTGACACAAAAAGTAAGATTGATCACAAATTTTTGGAGACATCCCACACAAATTAGAAATATTAAAGCAACAATGTGTGTTTCAGGTTTTTTTTTCCTTTCAATAACAGCTTTGAAGTAAGGGGTCTTTGGAGATTTACTGTGTTCATTTCAGCTATGGGGACCCTCTGCTTCTAGAGATACCTTTGTAGGGGGTGTCAGTATCTCTCAGTCAGAGAAACTGTGTGCCTAACATAATGGCGGAGTCATGTGGGCCAAAAAAGAAGCGGTGACATCATCACAGTGTGATTGGCTGTCGTGACTGGGACATTTAAATTAAAAAGTGATACCGGCACCCCCTACGGAGGTAACCGTCTCTGAAAGCAAGGGGTCCCTGAAGCTGAAATTAACACAGTTCATCAGTTCATCAATCCGGTTTACAAAAAATAAATCAAACCCATATTGCTGCTTTAATAAATATAATTTTGCTATATAACGATACTTTAAAGAAATGTTTGCCTAGTAGTTCTGATATAACTTAGGGAAGGGATAAAGATATCAAGGATCGTGTTGGAAGATGTTTTACTATGAAAACATTTTACCAAGAGCTGGTTATTGTTGCATATGTAAATGTAATGCTAAAACTAATGTTTTCAAAAAAGATATTGGTTACAAAATTAAATACTTTATCAATTGCAATAGTACATATGTAATATATGCAATATGGTGTCCTTATAAAAATATATATGTAACAGGTATACCCCCCGCCCTAAGGGAATCAGCCGCTACTACAGTACTGGTGCTACCTGTTGGATGTATGGAAGGGCTGGGCCTCCGCTCAGAGGTAGACTGGGGTGACTGTGTGTCCTGTATATCTCTATACGGTGCAGCGCCTCCACCTATGAGGATCCTGGGGTAATAGGATTGACTCCTCATAGGACTTGTATACCTAGCGTATACTCAAATAATACACTCACAATCAGCAAAATATAACTCCCTTTACTGTGATCCCACAGAAAGCATAAAATTACACATTACCCCACAATGCACAGTAATACAATAGTAATAACAATAGTCATGGGGTAGCTAGCCCCACTTAGTACCCAGGGTGCTCGGGCACCTGTAACCCAGTGTCCTGCGAGCAATTCTCACCCAATGTAATAGAGGGCAGCACTACCCTCCCCCTTCCGTTGGTGCATAAACCTTCCTGGCTCAAGGTCCAGCCAGGCCTCACTTCCAGTCAGAACAAGCACAGCAACCGTATCCCACGTCACGGGGTCTCCAACACAAGCCCCTCACACCTTGGGGTCCCAGGTGATGTAGGGTCCGCAGGCCGCAGTGGGAAGCCTCCCTCTGAGCACCGGTCTGCTCTGACAGGTTCCGCTGGGCTCTCTCTAACCGGAGCTCCCTATCATTAAGACCAGCCCTGCACTTTTTCCTATAGTGAAGGGGGCCTAGGGGCAGATTTGGGGCCTAGGCTGGGAGCTTGGTGGCTCACTGGACACTACCTTCTTTTTCCCTGGCTCCGGATCAACCGCCATCACTCCCCCTGCACCTCAGAGGAGATCTGGTTCTCTGAAATGGCTGCTCCTCCTCTCAAAATAGCTGCACCCCGTTGATTGGCTGTGATGGTCCATGTGATCTCTCCCCCACCCCCTCCCCGTGGGGCTTCTGGGAGTTGTAGTCCCGCTATTTTACATTGCCAAGACGTCCCCTAAGGAGGTAAGAGGGACACCCTGCTACATATATATATTTTATTAGATACACTGCTCAGAAACTTTAAATCAGAATATGAGAACATATTGGATCTATAAAAAAAAGGCAATTTCTGGTTTCAAATAATTTATTGAACACAATAATGCGGATATTAATAATTTTCATTTCTGTGGCCTAAAATCTGTTAAAAACAACTAGTGATGGCAAGGCGCATAAAAACGCTCTGGATAATCAAATGTACAAAGAATACAAGGAATTCATAAGTATTAAATGAAGATTGATTATAACATTTTTATTATGATAGTTTGCGACCCTGCTTCTTCTGATATAAAATGATAAGCATGTTATGAACACTAGTAATGTTGTTGCACAGAGTTTTTTAAGAAACATTTTCTAAGGTTTAAATGAAATTCTTTCTTGTACCGTCTGGTTATTGTCTTCTAACAAGTTATGTCAGAGGGCTTGTAAAATGTTATGATGTCACATATTCTACACAGAAATCATCCTTGAACTGGTGAGATGGGAACTTACACAATGGAAATATGAATTGGCACTTGTGATCTATGTGACACATTTTCCATTCATCATATATCCAGGGTTCATAAGGTTACTGAGCAGAAATATTCCATCCCATAGGAAGTCATATTTTAGCAATAAAAATCCTTAGTTTCTTATCCCCTGTAACCGAAACAGAAGTGTTTCTACTGATTTCCTCCTCCTAAGCCACTAACATCTCCTATTGGATCTCAATTATTCTACCTTAATCAAATCACTTGATCTGCATATTGCACTGAAATGGAATGGACCAAGGTCACCAATGACCTTCAAAAGTATGATGCAAAGGACTATAAAATGGCCAAGTAGCTTTATAAATCTCCTCTATATTTTGTAGCAGCTTTGAATTGTAACCAGTGGGGGAAAAAAAACACATATGTGTGTGTGTGTAGCCCTTGTTCCCCCGTACCTGGGAAGGAACTACCGGTACTGCTATTACCATCTGGTTGGTGCAGCGCCTCCACTTGTAAGGGATCCCAACAATACCAATAATAAACACACAGGTATATAATAACAACCTTTACTGAATATGCAAGAAACAGTACCCTGTACCACACAGTATAATAGGCCCAACCTAGTACCACCCGTGAGTGTCCAAAAAGTACATAGTGTGCTTGGCCCAAATACACCGATGTCCTTTTCCCCCAATGTCAGGGCCCACTCAAAAGTGTAGGAGATAGCACTATCCCGTGAATGTTGGTGCACTTGTTGAGGTACCTTCCCAGGGCTACAGCACCCGGGTACTAAAGATTTACAAAGGGGATCTGATCCAACGTTGTCGTCATCAGCGATAGGTTTCAGTCACAGATAACATTCCAGGATGCACTGTTTTTAAGTAAAACCCTGGCTTGCTTTATTCATTGTTACATCACCGGAAGAAGAGATCAGTGTATCTCAAAAGCTCGCACAAATAAAAGCATTTCGTTAGCCACAGAACGGTATCGTCTATTAATTTTTGATTATTAAAGCTCGGCTAACACGGTGCAGATACCTCTACACATATATATACTGTGAAGATTGAAATAATGTGTGTGGCTCAGGCTATATGAAGACAGACTATCACCCAACTCCATTTGGGCCTAACCGCCATTTTGAGTTTTTGCTTGTATGAATGCTTATCTGTTTTATTCGTGTATGATCTGTGAATGTTTGATTCTGCTGTGTATCGCTTCTAGATGTAACCCGCCCTTGTGTAATTCCTACGAGTCATGTAATAAATTGAAATAGCATTCGTAAGAGGTTTTTCCTGCCTTAGATAATTCTGCTGACCTTAGGTTCTGTTATCTGACAGATACAGTAACACACAGGGCTAAACCTTAAAGTCAGCAGGTTAAGGGCGGCCCACATTATGGTGATATATAGGATAAGAATATAGCACTGTAAAGCATATTTATGTATCAATCAATATGTATTTTTGTATAAGTCATCATATTATTATTTATCTCTAAGCCAGACCCCTTAAGGGGTGTATTACTCATTTTTGAAATGTATAAAAATGTGATACTAAGTAATATTTCTTCAGAGGCATGAGTTCAAATTTGAATTCTCTCTCACTTGTACCATGGTGCTGATAAACTCACTTGTTACTTTGAACCCTTGACTCATTGATTTTATTTCTACGCTTTCACAATATATATATATATATATATATATATATATATATATATATATATATATATATATCACAAACAAAAGAAACAAAGAGTAGCACTATCAATGTGATTATGTGAGTTCTAATGTGAAAATAAAAAAGAAAAATTATTTGAATCTCAAATTATAGTGCCAATGTAGTGATACTAAATCAATAATATACAATGATTAGAGATTAAATAATTAAACAATTCTTCTGTGAAAAAGGAGAACAAACCAGTCCAAATGAAGGAAAAAATGGATGAAAAAACAGAGTCCATAAAATAGGCTGCTTCTTGATTGATCTAGCCAGAACAAGGAAATCTAAAAGAAAAAGACAAAAAGAAGCGCCAGCTCCATGGCATAATATTGTACAGTATGTACAAAGTTAATTTTATTAAAAGATAGAGTGGCCACCAGGACATGCACTCACTTCAATGTATAAAAAAGTATTAATGGGAGACAATCTGTAAGCCGTGAGGAACTGCAAGAGGATTTAGAGCCAGACAGTATGGTATAGATGTATACAGGTGGTGAATAGCAGATACTTATTCGTGGCTGGATAGAAGGTAATCAGAGCGTCCCCTCTATATCACAAGGGAGATGATGGTATCCACGGATGGCTGGTGCACGGTCCAGTGCTGCAGGGAAGTGTCAAAATGTGAGCTGTTACACTCCGTGTGTAAAGCACAGGAGCACGATCACAGCAGCCCGTCACCAGAGCGCCTTCCTCCGCTCCACTCAACTCAGCCCGGAAGTGCCCTCTGCTCAACCTCCTCGTGTGGAGTATAAACTGGCAATAAACCCCGGTTCCGCCATCCCCCCCCCCACCCGCCCCTCCAGTTTGAGCCCCCTTGGAATATATATATATATATATATATATATATATATATATATATGTGTGTGTTATTAGTGCATCTGGTTTTGATGGCTGACAGCTGTACCTCATACAGAGCACAATTTAAATTAGCTGTAAAATAACTAATGACTTTGGCAGCTAGCACAGATTGCTGTGGTATTTGAGAATGAAATCATTGACTGAGATAATAAGGTATTACTGTAGATTTACTTTTTTTCCTGTGGAACCATTTAATTAGATGATTAAACAATGCAATGGACTATAAGTTAGTTCACTTCTAGCACTGGAAAGGGCCCTAAGGCAGAAGACTTGTCTTGTAAATATGGCCCTCAACGAGCTGCACAATCCCCTTGCAAGGTGACCATTTCTCTTGGCATTGCTGCAAAGATAAAGCAGACTTGCTGTTAGCTTCAGTTTGAAATGTCATAATCTGTCAAAGCCACTTTGTTCTGCTTTTACCCAGCACCATCTTCACAGCCACCACAAATATGGATTGTGGTACATACTGTAACCAACATCCGCACCACTGATCTCTTTCCCACAGTACAAACATGTGGGTTCCAACTCTGATCCAGGGAACACATTATTAAGGGCATAAGAAAATCAACAAGGTGTGTCTGATTACTTTCCAATTGTAGTGGCCTAGGCCCTTGAAGCTCACTTATGTACAAAGCTAAGAGTATGCATCATACCTTTGCGATACTAGCCTCATGCTCCCCTCTCTCCTGGATCTCTCTGCAATTTTCACATCACTTGTGTATTCCCTCCTGAGCAGTTTGGTTTCATGAGTTTGCTGTATTCTATTTTGGAAGCAGAGAATAATACGGCTAAAATACCTAAAGTGTACTCATCTGGGTAAAAATCTATTTGAAATGACGAATTCACACTTTTTAAATAATGAACATGCACCATCAGCAATTGGTCAAGTGCTCCTAATTGCCACCAACCCCACTGCAACCGGTAAAAGATATTTTGGTGTGGTCGGTGATACTGCAGGTCTCTGCATCTTTCACTTTCTTAATACTTTTGTATTCCCTGCTCTCCCATCCTCTCTCCCTTGCTATGACTACACCTAGAGCCAAAATATGAAATCAGAGTAATGTGAGAACCGTGAGAATGATGGAGGAAGCCGTAGCATCCAGAAATGTAGCTGTCTGAATAGACACATTAAAATGAATCTTTTTGGGTGTTATATATATATATATATATATATATATATATATATATATTTGCAAATATGGGTTATAACTAGAAAAGGGAAGAAAACACTGTAGCATCCTGCAAAGGAAATGGGAGAAAAGGACCACCTATTTTTTTGGGAGTCTATTTATAGAAAATACTTGTATATGTCTACATGGCTTATATTGTTAGTACTATCATAATGGTTTGTAGAGAAATATGTTTACTTTGCAAAACTTTGTCTAAAGTATCTGTACAGATGTTGACATTAGTAATAACAGGAAATACATACGTTCTAACATGCTTTCAGTGTAGTATTTTCGAAATTTCCCAAGTTGCTGTAACATTTGGATTTTCTATTGGAAGATAAAGAGACGAGCAACATTTAGAGGCACAAATAAATTATTATATTTTTTGCTTACTATAAATTAACTGAAATTAAGATTATAGTTGAATAGTATTGTCCACCAAAAATATACCACATGCTCAATATGTGACCTAAGCCATGTGGCATTTTACCACTTCGCTGAATAGGCCACAAGATACCTTATGGTTCACACCTGCTGGTAAATATGACCCGGCCAATTGCAGTCAGCACTGATCTGAATGGCAGTTTTCATTATGATTAGTTGCTTTGGGACGTATTGAATCTGGCCTTTGGAGTCCTTAATTAATGTAGCAAACATGCTGCTATTTGCACTGACGGACTCATTCATTGTTGTGCAGATTTGTGGCTCATTGGTCTGTTATACAGATCATTCATTTAGTGAGTTGGATGTAGACAACCAGAAGAAGCGAGTTGGATGTATCTATCATTTTTCTTGGGATAACCACAAATTGGAAAACGAGGATCTTCCAACTAGAAAACTTGTTACGTAACCCTCAGCATCAAAGTTCACCAAGGGTTGTATGCTTAATGCAAGCAAATGATTTCCCCACCTAAAAAACACAAACTAGAGTAAAGATAAGAGGAAATCGTTGTCTATATCTTATCGTAATGTTATTTTCCTGGACGGTTAATCCATGGAAGTGCACACCAAATGGTTAAGTTCCACCTTCTAGCTGAGATAGGACAGAAAAAAATGATACCCATAGGAGAACAATAAGTAGCCACACCTCTCAGTCAAAGGAAGTCTAGTGGTACCAAGCTGAAAGATTTAACCAAGAATGGTGTAGGCTTTTTTGATAGCTCTTATCCAATGGTTTATTGTAGATTTAGAGGCTGTCCTCAGTAGGGAGAATAAAAAGCCTGTCTGATTTCGTGAACTTTTCCTTTCTGGAAAGATAATGTTTTAGACATTTTATGACGTCCAGTGAATGCTGGATCCATTCTTTATCGCTTGATGGATTTGGGCAAAAGGACTGTAAGATCAATTTGTGATTTAAATGAAAAGTGGAAATGATTTTCAACAAGAATTACTGAACTGGCTGAAAGACTATCTTATCCTGATGAAAAATAAGGAATGGTTCCTTAATTGATAATGCCTGTAGTTCACCCATTCTGCACGTTGAAGTTATGGCTTTTAATAGAATCATTTTTAAGGCTTATTTTCTCGTCAGAGGCTTGTTCACGCAGTTTAAATGGAGCCCCAGCCTGTAGAACAAAGAGTAGATTTCAATAGTGAATTGGATCCCTAAATTGTGATTTGATTCTATATATACATTGACAAAAATCAAGCTCTGCGGGACCAAGATGGAATTATTGCCACAATTAACGCTTTGTCTTGCCTTATTTTTTTGAGTACTCTTGGTGTTAAAGGTATCGGCTGAAACACATAGGGTAGATCTCTGAATGAGAGGGAATCTACACAAGAGGCTTTTAGATATAAACACCTCGAATCAAATGTTCTCAGCTTTCTGTTTTCTGCCGCAGCCATCAGTTCTATTTAGGGGGTGTCCCCATTTTATCATAAGCTGGTTGAAGATAACATTTGCCAAAGAACATTCTTGTGGGTTTACTTTCTTTCGACTCAAGAAATTTGCTTCCAGATGCGATTTTCCTGAAACATGGTTTGCTGTGAAATGTTCAAATGTTGTTCTGCCCTGTTGTAAATAAGGGACACTTTTTGCAAACGTGTCAGACTTATTGTTCCACTATGTACAGTTAGGTCCGGAAATAATTGGACACTGATACAAGTTTTGTTATTTTGGCTGTGTACCACAATAAATTCAAGTTACAGTTAAATAATGAATATGGACTTAAAGTGCAGTCTATCGGCTTTAATTTGAGGGTATTCACATCCAAATTGGAGAAAGGGTTTAGGAATTACATCTCTTTAATATGTAGCCCCCTCTTTTTCAAGAGAATAAAAGTAATTGGACAATTGACTCAATGTTACGCCGATGCTCGCCACAAACCGGGACCGGACCGCGGGGCTGAGGTGGGGTTATATAATCACCGACCTTAGTCCACGCAGACTGATCCGGAGTGCGCAGTTCGTAGTCGTACATCGCAGGGTCAGGATTGGAGAAGGCAGCATCGTCGTTAATGAAGCAGGAGTTCGGCAACAGGAAATCAGGAGTGCCCCGCTTCAGCTTAGGAGCGTGAGCGCGGGGGTGGCTTCTGCGCGAGGAGCGGCCTCGGCCCATGACGCCGATCTCAGCAGGAGGAGACAGCAGGCTGGCCGAAGTTCACCGCAGGGCAGCGTCGGGAAGAACCAACGCTTCAGCGCAGAAGTCCAAGGCAGGCCACAGCAAGAGGATCGCAGCAGACCGCAGGAAAGGAAGGGTAGCCACTGCTAGGAGGGAATGCAGCAGTTACCAGTGCTGGCATCAACGCTTCAGCACAGGCGTCCAGGGTAGGCCACTGCAGGAGAATAGCAGCAGGCCGCAGGACAGGAAGGGTAGCCACTGCTAGGAGGGAATGCAGCAGTACCAGTGCTGGCATCAACGCTTCAGCACAGGCGTCCAGGATAGGCCACTACAGGAGAATAGCGGCAGGCCACAGGACAGGAAGGGTAGCCACTGCTAGGAGGGAATGCAGCAGTCACCAGTGCTGGCATCAACGCTTCAGCACAGACGTCCAGGGTAGGCCACTGCAAGGAGATAGCAGCAGGCCAGTGCTGGCAACAACGCTTCAGCACAGACGTCCAGGACCAGGCCTCTGGATACTCAGGAACTTGAAGGTAAGAACACTAGGAGAGAGGCCTGGGGTGGTTTGTGGCAGAGTCATTAACATAGAGATATGAATAGTTATGCTCGGCGCTGGTTCAGAGCCAACGCCTAAAATATAAAGGGCGGAGATCCAATCACAGGAGGAGGGTGTGTGAGAACTCCTCCAATGAAGCAGCACAGGGCAGAAGCTGCAATGAGAGGCAGCACCTGTGCCATAGATTGCCAGAGGAAGCCTGCAACTGCACAGGTCTGCAAGGCAATAGTCAAAGCCAGTAGTGGATTCCTTACAGTACCCCCCCCTTCAGGTGAGACCTCCGGACGAACAAGATCCATCACAGATTTGGGGGACATGGAATTGTTCCTAAACCTCCTTAGGCGAGAGGTGGCGTTGAAAGCCCATAGTTTGTTGGGATTCCTTACAGTACCCCCACCACTGGGTGAGAAGCCTGGGTGAACAGGACCATTCATAGGTCTGGGAGACATTGAGTTGTTCCTGAAGTGTCTCCGGCGAGAATTAGGTCCACAATCCAGATGTACATTGGCGAGTGCCATGAAAGACAGCGGTGGTACTGCAGTTCTTGGTACCTGGACAATGGGACCTGAGGGCTCCGGAATGGGAACATCGGAAGGACAGTAGCCAGGTGTCCGGTGCATAGTAATAGTCCAAGAGTACGGGACACAGGACACAGATTGTCGGACAAAAATGGCAGAGGGACCTTCAGAGAAGGAAATGTCTTTGGTGAAATCAGCACGGAGGAAGTTGCGAGAGTCTTTAGCTTCCAAGGAATTCCGGGTGGTGGTTAGCAAGGGAATGGGGTGGGAGGGTTCACTACACACTATTGCAGCTGTACTTTTGATACCAAGCAGGGTTGCTATCCCAAGCAATTTGCGAGAGTCTGTAGCAATGTGTATGCAACTCATGGTACTGGCAGTTGAAGAAGGATCCGCTTCCTTTGGTTTGTGATCTTTAGAGAGAATCAAATCCGAAATTGTGGCCTTGGCGAAGGACATAATAAGCATGTCTATACCCATAGTGGACCCATAGAGAACAGGAACGGACGCTTCAGGTAAAGCGACGAGGTCCAGTAAGGGTGTCTTCGTCTTAGGGAGAGGCCACTTGCCATACAGATCGGGCACTTTGGGCACCGCACAGAGACCTGCGAGTAAGGAGTCTGTTTGAAAGGTGAGAAAACAGATTTTATCCAAAAAACAAGGCAGGCGGTTAAGCGGTGCATCAACCTTAGGGAAAAAAGTCTTGGGGTTAAAGCTGGGTGCCTCCAACACAGAGAAAGAAGACAGAGAACTAGAGCTTGGCTTCGGAGTGGAGGTCCCAGGTACCCAGGTCTTACATGATACTGTGGGAGAAGCAATGCAAATTGTTACTGTTTTAAACATAGGGTCTTTAACATCGGTAGCTCCAGGCACCTTTTTGAGAGGTAACCCTAGTTTTGGGACAGGACAGTCAATAGCAAGTACCCCAAGTATTGTGGAAGACACAGAGAAAAATAAGTCCATTTTAAAGACGGGATCTTCTGAAAAAAGGGAAAGTTCCAAATGCGATACCCCTGAGTTCGTGGTAGTAGACATACAGTCAGTAGTGGATACCCCGAATACTGTGGGCGAATCAGCGTGAAACAGTATTATTACAGAAATGGGCATCCCAGACTTAAAGTCATTTTTAATCATCCCGGAGGCTGTGGCATAATCCGTGAGAGAAACTGGGGTAAACTCTCCAACAGACACAAGGGACATCTTGCTTTTTACAGAATTGGGTCCCTGAGAATCCCTAGTGAGGGCATCAGACTCCATGGGAGACTTAATGACAGGGGTTTTGGAACTGATTAAAGAAATTGCAGGTATCACAGATTTAATAGGAAAAATACCTTGCAAAACAGAAATTTTAGTAAAGGTGATAGGCATCACAGATAGGACAGACAGAAGTAAGCTAGGCAAGGTTGCTTCTATAACAGAAGATTTGACAGTGGCAAAGCTTAACTCAGCGGCTGCTGGAGAACTTTTAACTACAGTGAGAAGGGACTGCAGATTTACAAAGTCAGGGATAAAGGGAGTCTCAAACTTGAAAGCCTGATCCTTCAAAAAGAAGGGCCCTAACTTTAATGGTACTGAGGGAGCAACAGCAGATACGCTGATCTCAGTAGGGGTCACTTGGAAAGGAGCATAATAAGTACTGTTCGCTTTAAACCCTAGGATTTGAGAAAAGGAGAACTCAGACAGTGCAAGTGGGGCAACCACGCCTGTGCTGGTCTCTGAAGTGGGTATTTGGGAAAGAGTGTCTGGGACATCAGAAACGACAACAGATTCCACGAAAAGGGGTCTATGCTCAGAAGCAGGGGTCTCAGCTCTCTGAGTGACAGACGGGGTGAGTGAAATACCTAGGAGTAGGGATTCTGCGAACAGGTTTAGAGAAACAAACGGCTCCAGAGTACTTTTTACTGGAGCCAGTATTAATGCCGAAAGTTCAGGGGGCATAACCCCGAGAATTTTAGCCGAGTCAGAGGACAAAAGGGGTTGATCCTCTGAGGCTAAGGAGGTGTCCCTGACTGACGAACTAAAGGGATCTACCAAGGAAGGTTCACAGGGCTGACCTGCAGGGGTTAACATAGGAAAAACCCCAAGGGTTAAATTACTCTGTACCTGAGAATCAGAGAAATAGAAGCTAGTCTCCGAGAGTGGGGTCATAGGGGGTTCTGCCTCTTGCCCTAGGGACCTATCATTAGACTGCGGAATACTAGGGTTAGCAGTAGGGACCTCACAGAGTAGACTAGCAGGGGTTAATACAGAAAAAACCTCGGAAACAGAGCTTAGAATTTTTGGGTTAGGAAAAGAGGGCAAACAGGATTCATTCTCTGGTGCTAGGGAAGACACACTGACCTGGGGACTGCAGGGATTTACAGTGGGGGACGCATAAGCCTGACTAGCAGGGGTTAAGACCGAAATAACCTCAGGGACAGAATTTAGGGAGGTTAACTCAGGATTAGGGAGCGTGGCAGCTTCTTCCTTAGCGGGCAGCGACAGAGAAATGGTTTGACCATTCTTAGGAGAGAGAGGTACCCCCACAGGTTTAGCAACAGGACTGGCAGCATAGAGAATCTGCCAAGCAGCAGCGTAGCTGGCAAGGAGGGGATCCTGTTCTATTATGTGAATGTCTAGTGTTGAGGAAAGTACATGGAGTGTATCTTGAGACTGAGCCAACATGAGGAGGGCGCCCTGTTGTACTAGGGGAATGTCCAGTGAAGAGGCCAGGAGGTAGAGTGCCTCTTGGGTGTCGGCCAGTTCCATAGGGTACACGTTATCCCAGGTTATAGGGGAATCAGGAGAGCGAATACAAGCGGCCAGAGACTGTTTTAAGTTCAGGATGCAGTAAGCCTTAATAAAGAGATCACAACGGCATTGTCTTTGCAAAGGGGTTAAACCTTCATAGGAAAACATTTCATCCATCAGGGGTATTACTTCACACAAATACTGGCCTTCATAGTGGGACTGATACGCAGGCCGGGACATAACTTCAGTTGGTAAATTGCCATCCCCCGCCACGGCGCAGTCCGGTTTTAATGGGCCGAGCATACTGTTACGCCGATGCTCGCCACAAACCGGGACCGGACCGCGGGGCTGAGGTGGGGTTATATAATCACCGACCTTAGTCCACGCAGACTGATCCGGAGTGCGCAGTTCGTAGTCGTACATCGCAGGGTCAGGATGTGAGAAGGCAGCATCGTCGTTAATGAAGCAGGAGTTCGGCAACAGGAAATCAGGAGTGCCCCGCTTCAGCTTAGGAGCGTGAGCGCGGGGGTGGCTTCTGCGCGAGGAGCGGCCTCGGCCCATGACGCCGATCTCAGCAGGAGGAGACAGCAGGCTGGCCGAAGTTCACCGCAGGGCAGCATCGGGAAGAACCAACGCTTCAGCGCAGAAGTCCAAGGCAGGCCACTGCAAGAGGATCGCAGCAGACCGCAGGAAAGGAAGGGTAGCCACTGCTAGGAGGGAATGCAGCAGTTACCAGTGCTGGCATCAACGCTTCAGCACAGGCGTCCAGGGTAGGCCACTGCAGGAGAATAGCAGCAGGCCGCAGGACAGGAAGGGTAGCCACTGCTAGGAGGGAATGCAGCAGTACCAGTGCTGGCATCAACGCTTCAGCACAGGCGTCCAGGATAGGCCACTACAGGAGAATAGCGGCAGGCCACAGGACAGGAAGGGTAGCCACTGCTAGGAGGGAATGCAGCAGTCACCAGTGCTGGCATCAACGCTTCAGCACAGACGTCCAGGGTAGGCCACTGCAAGGAGATGGCAGCAGGCCAGTGCTGGCAACAACGCTTCAGCACAGACGTCCAGGACCAGGCCTCTGGATACTCAGGAACTTGAAGGTAAGAACACTAGGAGAGAGGCCTGGGGTGGTTTGTGGCAGAGTCAGTAACATAGAGATATGAATAGTTATGCTCGGCGCTGGTTCAGAGCCAACGCCTAAAATATAAAGGGCGGAGATCCAATCACAGGAGGAGGGTGTGTGAGAACTCCTCCAATGAAGCAGCACAGGGCAGAAGCTGCAATGAGAGGCAGCACCTGTGCCATAGATTGCCAGAGGAAGCCTGCAACTGCACAGGTCTGCAAGGCAATAGTCAAAGCCAGTAGTGGATTCCTTACACTCAACAGCTGTTTCATGGACAGGTGTGGACTATTCCATCGTTATTTTATCATCAATTAAGCAGGTAAAAGGTCTGGAGTTGATTCCAGATGTGGCATTCGCATTTGGAAGCTGTTGCTGTGAACCCAAAACATGCGGTCAAAGGAGCTCTGAATGCAAGTGAAACAGGGCATCCTTAGGCTGCAAAAAAAAAAGAAAATCCATCAGAGAGATAGCAGGAACATTAGGAGTGGCCAAATCAACAGTTTGGTACATTCTGAGAAAAAAAGAACGCACTGGTGAGCTGTGCAACACAAAAAAGCCTAGACGTCCACGGAAGACAACAGTGGTGGATGATCGTAGGATCCTTTTCATGGTAAAGAAAAACACCATCACAACATCCAGCCAAGTGAAGAACACTCTCCAGGAGGTAGGCATATCAATATCCAAGTCTAACATAAAGAGAAGACTTCACGAGAGCAAATACAGAAGGTTCACCACAAGCTGCAAACCATTCATAAGCCACAAGAATAGAAAAGCCAGATTAGACTTTGCCAAACAATATCTAAAAAAGCCAGCCCAGTTCTGGAACAGCATTCTTTGGACAGATGAAACTAAGATCAACCTGTACCAGAATGATGGGAAGAAAAAAGTATGGAGAAGACTTGGAACGGCTCATGATCCGGAGCATACCACAGCATCTGTAAAACACAGTGGAGGCAGTGTGATGGCATGGGCATGCATGGCTTACAATGGCACTAGGTCACTAGTGCTTATTGATGATGTGGCAGAAGACAGAAGCAGCCGGATGAATATATTGTCTGCTCAGATTCAGCGAAGTTGATTGGACAGCGCTTCACTTTATAGATGGACAATGACCCAAAACATACTGCGAAAGCAACCCAGGAGTTTTTTAAGGCAAAGAAGTGGACTATTCTGCAATGGCCGAGTCAATCACCTGATCTCAACCCGATCGAGCATGCATTTCACTTGCTGAAGACAAAACTTAAGGCAGAAAGACCCATGAACAAACAACAACTGAAAACAGCTGCAGTAAAGGCCTGGCAAAGCATCACAAAAGAGGAAACAAAGCGTTTGGTGATGTCCATGCGTTCCAGACTTCAAGCTGTCATTGCCTGCAAAGGATTCTCGACAAAGTATTAAAAATGAACATTTTATTTATGATTGTGTTAATTTGTTCGACAAACCTATTCCCCCGCACGCCCGGGGCGAGTGGATTTGACCTCGTGGCGAGCTCCTTATGGCCGCCCAAACCAGTCGCACATGTTTTTTTTACATTTTCCCTGCTCGCGCTGAAATTTTTTTTTTTAATCCAGAAGCCTGTCTGTGTGACAGACATTGTGTGTGTGTGTGACAGACATTGTGTGTGTGTGTGTGTGTGTGTGTGTGACAGACATTGTGTGTGTGTGTGTGTGACACAGTATGTGTGTGTGTGTGACACACAGCGTGTGTGTGTGTGTGTGTGAGACAGACAGGTGTGTGTGTGCGTAGGACACCAGAGATACCCCCCAATCAGTCACCCTCTCCCCACCCAGTAACACAGTCACCTCCTCCCCACCCAGTCACCCCACCCAGTCACCCCCAAGTCTCTCTGTCTCCCCAGCTCTCTCCCCTCCCTCCTCTCTCTGTCTCCCCTCCCTCCTCTCTCTGTCTCCCTCCCTCCTCTCTCTGTCTCCCCTCCCTCCTCTGTTTTTGGATATCTTATTTACCCTGTATATCTTAATTGCCCTATACCTACACCGAAATAACCTATACTGCTTTCTTCAAGATCTGACTCTCAAGCTTCAGACGGGAGGCATCGGAATCCCCCTAACCCAGAAGACAGGTAGAGAACACCTCCCCTCCATCATATAACATTGTGGGAATGGGGGTACCTGGACATAGAGGGACTGCGGATCAGGTAAGAGCCCAGCTGGGATTGCTGCTTTAGATATTGTGAAGTGGGGGCATCCAGACACTGAATAAAGGGTGCAGGAAACTAGTCATTCACACCTGGCTTTTGTTTTGTAAATCCGACACACACACACACACACACACACACACACACACACACACACACACACACACACACACACACACACACACACACACGTAACCAGGACTAATTGTAGTATAATGTAATACAATAAAGAAACTTATGTCAAAAACAAATGTTGTTCTTACTAGGAATTTATTAAAAAAAAATTTTAAAGCGGGCCTGGGGGCGGGACTAGGGCGGGGTTGGAGGCGGGACTAGGGCAGGGTTGGGGCGGACTAGGGCAGGGTTGGGCGGGACTAGGGCAGGGTTGGGGCGGGACTAGGGCGGGGTTGGGGGCGGGACTAGGTGGTGAGTAGATTTTTTTTTGTTCGGGCGAGTAGATTTTTGGGTGATTTGTCGACCAATATATATATATTATACAATAAATTGTATTCAGAGTGTTCACACCCCCTTGAGAAAGATCAAAACGTTGGAATTTGTGTGAACAATCCGAATACAGTTTATTTGGACTTTACCTGGTGAGTGCTGTCTTTTTATCACCTTGCTGGTGATTACATGCATTATATATATATATATACAGTGATCGACAAATCACCCAAAAACCTACTCGCCAACCAAAAAATCTACTCGCCACCTAGTCCCGCCCCCAACCTCGCCCTAGTCCCGCCCCCAACCCTAGTCCCGCCCCAATCCCGCTTTAAAATAAAATATATAAATAAAATACATTTAATAAATTCCTAGTCAGAACAACATTAATTTTTGACATAAATGTATTTATTGTATTACATTATACTACAATTAGGCCTTGTTACATGTGTGTGTGTGTGTGTGTGTGTGTGTGTAAATGTCAGATCTAGAAATAAAAGCCAGGTGTGAATGACTAGTTTCCTGAACCCCTTAACCAGTGTCTGGACGTCCCCGCTTCATAATATCTAAAGCAGCAATCCCGCCTGGGATCTTACCTGATCCGCAGTCCCTCAATGTCCAGGTACCCTCATTCCCGCAATGTTATACATTGGAGGGGGATGTGTTCCTACCTGTCTTCTGGGTTAGGGGGGATTCCAATGTCTTCCGTGTGAAGCTTGAGTCAGATCTGGAAGACAGCAGTATAGGTTATTTCGGTGTAGTATAGGGCAAGTAAGATATATAGGGTAAATAAGAGATCCAGAGTGTGGGGGGGTTAGAGAGATAGAGGGAGAGAGAGAGTGGAGGGGAGAGAGAGAGAGTGGGGGGAGAGAGAGTGGGGGGGGAGAGAGAGAGTGGAGGGGGGAGAGAGAGTGGGGGGGGGAGAGAGAGAGTGGGGGAGAGAGAGAGAGAGTGGGGGGAGAGAGAGAGAGTGGGGGAAGAGAGAGAGAGAGCGTGGGGGAAGAGAGAGAGTGTGTGGGAAGAGAGAGAGTGTGGGAGAGAGAGAGAGTGTGGGGGAGAGAGAGAGAGTGTGGGGGAGAGAGAGAGAGTGTGGGGAGAGAGAGAGAGTGGGGGGAGAGAGAGTGGGGGGGAGAGAGAGAGTGGAGGGGGGGAGAGAGAGTGGGGGGGGAGAGAGAGAGAGTGGGGGAGAGAGAGAGAGAGAGTGGGGGGAGAGAGAGAGAGTGGGGAAGAGAGAGAGAGAGAGAGAGAGTGGGGGAAGAGAGAGTGTGTGGGAAGAGAGAGTGTGGGAGAGAGAGAGTGTGGGAGAGAGAGAGTGTGGGGGAGAGAGAGAGAGTGTGGGGAGAGAGAGAGAGTGTGGGGGAGAGAGAGAGTGTGGGGGAGAGAGAGAGTGTGGGGGAGAGAGAGAGAGTGTGGAGGAGAGAGAGAGAGTGTGGGGGATAGAGAGAGAGTGTGGGGGAGAGAGAGAGAGAGAGTGGGGAGATAGAGAGAGAGTGGGGGGAGAGCGAGAGAGAGTGGGGAGAGAGAGAGAGTGGGGGAGAGAGAGAGAGTGGGGAGAGAGAGAGAGAGTGGGGGAGAGAAAGAGAGTGGGGGGAGAGAGAGAGAGTGGGGGGAGAGAGAGAGAGTGGGGGGGGAGAGAGAGAGAGTGGGGGAGAGAGAGAGAGTGGGGGGAGAGAGAGAGTGGGGGGGAGAGAGAGGAGAGTGGGGGAGAGAGAGAGAGAGTGGGGGGAGAGAGAGAGTGGGGGGGGGAGAGAGAGAGAGAGAGAGTGGGGGAGAGAGAGAGAGTGGGGGGGAGAGAGAGAGAGTGGGGGGAGAGAGAGAGAGTGGGGGGGGAGAGAGAGAATGGGGGGGAGAGATAGAGAGTGGGGGGGAGAGAAAGAGAGTGGGGGGGAGATGAGAGAGAGTGGGGGGGAGAGAGTGGGGAGGAGAGAGAGAGAGTGGGGGGGAGAGAGAGAGAGAGTGGGGGGGAGAGAGAGAGAGTGGGGGGAGAGAGAGAGAGTGGTGGGGAGAGAGAGAGTGGGGGAGAGAGAGTGAGAGTGTGGGGGGGAGAGAGTGTGGGGGGGGGAGAGGGGGGGAGAGAGTGGAGAGACACAGAGGTGGGAGACCCAGAGGGGAGAAATGGTGGGTGACACACACAGAGTGTGGGTGATACACAGAGAGAGAGGTTGGGTGA